>NC_136500.1:30058850-30278850 GCF_053919585.1 Euprymna scolopes
TGTCAAAGTATAAATGTTATAGAGATACTCCCGTTCACAGAACTGTCAAAAGTATAAATGGCAAACCCTCGGTCTATCTATCTATATATATCAAATCTCCTCTCATTGTTTAGTTATATTATCCTGTCGCTCATATATACACAACTGTCTCACTCTTTACCTGAGGTAATCTCGTCAGCATCAGACAAAGCCAAACTCTTTGTCAAGAACTTTGCAGCTAATTCTACCCTTTGCGACCAAGACCGCCAACCCCCAATATTTCCTCCTGTATCAGAAAACACGCTATGTGATATACGTATATCTGTACGTGATGTTGCGAAGCTAATCAAAAACCTTGATTCGAGTAAAGCAACTGGCCCTGATGGTATTCCAATTATAGTACTCAAAAAACTTCAACCTGAATTAGCGCCCATACTTACAAAACTGTTTAAACGTTGTCTTAAGGAGAATAGTTTCCCATCTCCCTGGAAAATCTCATCAGTATGCCCTGTATTTAAGAATTCAGGTGATCGCTCATCCCCCTCTCAGTACAGGCCAATAAGTCTCCTGTGCGTCATGAGTAAGTTGCTAGAATCTGTGTTAAATACAGAAGTAATCAAACATCTCAACAAAAATAACCTTCTTAGTGACACTCAATATGGTTTCCGTTCTGCTAGATCTACAGCAGATGTCCTTACAGTTATATCGCATAGGATTAGCAAATCTCTCGACGGTGGCAATCTTTCTAGAGCAATTGCTCTTGACATATCTAAAGCCTTTGATAGGGTATGGCATAAAGGTTTACTTCATAAGATCGCTAGCTATGGTATAGCTGGAAAAGTCTTCTCAATTATTAAATCATTTCTTTCTGATAGGTTCATAAGAGTAGTAGTTTAGGGGCAAAAATCAGAAGCTCACAGTATTAATGCCGGTGTCCCTCAGGGATCCATCCTGGGCCCAACTCTTTTCCTGATCTACATTAATGATCTTCCAAATCATATCCTTACATCATTTGTAGACATTTATGCTGACGACACTACCATTTATGGTACCACATCTAAGACAGTAAACGACCAAGTTCTCTCCAATTCTCTCTCCTCTGATCTTGAGCACGTAGTACAATGGGGGAAGGAGTGGCTGGTTACTTTTAATGCATCTAAAACCAAGCTTCTCTCTTTACATCATCAACATTCTAATCCACATTTGTCATCAATTGAAATGAATGGCTCTCGTCTTCAGGAGGCCTCAAGTTTTGACAAGCTTCTGGGCTTGACCATTACTCCTGATCTTAAATGGAACACGTATATCAAATCTGTTGCCAAGGCCGCTGGAAAAATGGTGGGATCTTTCTATCGATCCGGTAGATATCTCACTGCTGATGCTATTCTCTACCTATATAAGAGCCAGGTACGTCCAAGGATGGAATACTGTTGCCACATCTGGGCAGGAGCTGCTAGAAAGGACTTTTCCTGCCTTGATAGAGTTCAAAATAGACTTCGTAGCCTCGTAGGAGATGTCCTTTTCTCCTCCTTGCAACCTCTATCTCACAGAAGAGATGTTGCGAGTTTGTCTCTGATGTATCGTTATTTTCATGGAAAGTGTTCAACTGAGCTTCAATCTATGGTCCCCCCTCGCCAAACTTTCACAAGAAACACTCGTCTAGCTGTAAACACTATCAATAATTTCCCCCACTCTTTATCTGTGCCTAAACTTAAACGTAGATTCCATGAACAAAGCTTCTTTCTTAGAACTGCACGCCTGTGGAATTGTCTTCCGTTTTCCTGCTTTCCGGCTGACTACAATATGGTTGTGTTCAAGTCTAAAGTAAATAAGTTCTTGATGAACCGTTCCATATAAGTTATCAAATTTACCAAATTTTCATTACTAATGATTACTATATTGACCAATTTCTACTGTACACTCTTTAACCCTTATCCTTGAGTGGCTTCTGGGCCTTGATAATGTGGTGATGCCTTTGTAAAAAAAAAAAACCTGCTTATGTCTCCAATACGCTATCGCTTACAACATGAACACTCCTAAGGTTCTAATCTCTCACTAAGATTTCCCTAAGACGAACAACAACAATAACAATACAGATTATACGTCATCTTAATAATAACAAAAGTATGTATCCAAGGCATTATAAGATGGTAACAGTTTCGGGTGCGGATGACAAAACTTTTAGCAGACATACAAACAGACACACAAACACGAAGACATCTCTCCTTTATATAATAAACTCATATGTATACCCGGTGTTGTCCGGGTACAAATAAAGTCGAGTTTTGACACACGTGCTATTCTAAGAGTATTGAGCAGTTTTTCAGTATTATATGTCCATTCGATTTTGAGCAACGTCGATAACCCCACAACGTCTTAAATAAAAGAACATATAAATGAATCAACACTTTTTTTTAAAATCAAAATAGCAGAAAGTGCACTGCAAAAAATAAAATGAGCCAGTGTGTCATGACTCGAACGTAAAACGCGAAAGTGGTGAAGAAGGCAAACACCTTTTCCCACGCAACCAAGGTTGCTTTAGGCGTCATAACGTTGCAAAATAAGCATTTTAAATATAGGCTTAGTTTGATACGCGTGCGGGACTTGCAAAAAAATCAACGCAGAAAAATTCCACCGATCACTCAGTTCACTGCTACAGAATTAAACTTTTTTTATATAAATTTCACATACTGTGCCTTCAGAGCGTTGTCCTTTTAGATGGTACAGGTTTTGACACAGACAAATATGAATTTTAAAAAAATTAACAGACGTACAACACAAACAAAAAAGTACCCTTTGTATAATAGAAGACTAGCATAGTTACCCGGTGTTGTCCGGGTCGACATGAAGTTCGGTTTGATCACATCTGCTATACTACAGATATTGATAACTTTCGTCGATATCTTCACAACAACATCAAAATTTTAAAAAAGACAGATAAAAACACGAAAATGTAATCGTCCCTTCCTCAAAAAAAAAGAAGATATAAATTACAATCTCCCCCCTCTAATACTTCGGCAAAAAGGATACAAATAAAATCTAATGCCCTGATATTGAGCACGATGTGTTGTCCGAGCGCTGGAAAACACTACTAAAAATAAATTAATCAAATTTTGTGTTTAATCAAAATAGCAATAAGTAACCGTGCAACCAAAAAATGAACTGCGTCAGCCGGCTTGAAAATTAAACGGGAAGGAAGGCAAAAAATTACGGAAAAATGCGTTTGCCCACAAAATCACCACTGCTTATGACGTTATAATGTTGCTAAATACGGTTCTTAAAAATACTTTTAGTTAATTGCGCGTATGTGACTTGCGAAAATAGAGATGCGAAAAATATCCCTTCCCAATATACACTATGCATTTGTGCAAGCGCTGACACGTATACATACATACTGTAATGCGGTATGCTAATCTACTTATTTGAGGTATAATGAGATTACTCGAGGACTATAAATATAGTTACATAGTTATATAGTTATAAATGTCGTGGCAGTAATTTCTGGTATGTATGGTACTCCTTTTACATGCTTTTGTTAATGTGTTTTTTGTAAAAATACCACCGTCTTGGAATTCACTAACTTTAAAAGAAAAAATATGAGCATGATTAATTAATCCAAAATCAGAAAAGAAGTTGTAATTGTTTTTGTTTTTAACGCCCTCTTTTGGAATCGAGCATACAAACTTTGGTTATTTGTTTGTATATGCTTCCCCTTTCCATGTTAATAAGAAGAACATTAGATAAGTGAAAAGGAGATTAGGATAAGCCGGGATTCGAACCTTGTAAGCAAGGTTAAGAAATAGAATGTTAGAAATCGGAATGTTAAAAAGGTATATTGTTAAATTCTATTATAACTTGTTAGATATTATTTATATTGTAAAAAGAATTGATTGTTCATTTTTGTATAAAGCTGAATATTAAAAATGTCATCTAAAATGCATGAACAATACAAATTAAAAATACATTGTTAAAAAATAGGTTAGGTTAAAAATAGGCCAGAGTATATGTTGAGAATTCTATTTGTTGTCAAAAGTGTTTTTTGGAAAAAAAACGTCTGCCTAGCCACGTGAATTAGTCACGTTTGGGAAACACATTTCTGACGTCATAGCAAAAGGAGGATTCTCAATATAAGAGCTAGAGTTAGGCAGTTGAGGCAGAACAGTCTGCTAGAACAGTCAGCAGAGATCGGGAGAGTCAGTCAGTTGGCAGTCAGTGGTCAGCTGCCTTTTTGGAAGCGAAGGGTAGAAATATTAAACTATGTAGATTCCGAATTTGAAATCCTGACGTCATCATCATTCGACCGGTCCAATGAAATAAAGAATCATCGTCGATATTTTCTAACTGTTGTCATGTGTCGTCATTTCACAAAACAAAAGGTAATGTGTTAAACATCTCATAACGAACTTTGTGTGACCCTTCCAAGAATATGGTTCTCTCCTCTTCTCTATATAAATATAAGAACAGTGCATCTATCACCTTATCACCCTCAGTATATATATTAAGTCCCAAGCATCTCAAAACAGAACTGTATATGTATAATTGTCACCCTTTCATCACTATTGTTATAACTGTTATATGTATTGGCCCAATATGAAGCTCGTCGTATCTCTATTAATATGCACCACATCGAGCTTTATGAATTGAAGGATCGGTATAGCTAAAGGGGAAATATAATTGAATAAACAAATTTTCCCATAAATATGTATATATATATATATATGTGTGTGTGTGTGTGTGTGTGTGTGTGTGTGTGTGTGTGTGTGTGTGTGTGTGTGTGTGACTACGTCATTTAATCACATAAATTAATATACGAAAGTATAATTTTAGCGCGTAAACTTTAAGTATTTACTTCAACAGTGTTCAATACATAGGTAGAGCTAGGTAGTAATTTATAAAAATATATATATGATAATTAAGATACACAGAATATTCCGTGTTTAATTCGCGCTAGGATTTGTCAGGCTTAGCGTGAATGAAACGCGGCATATTCTGGCTTATGCCTTACGAATACTAGCGTGGATGAAACGCGGAATATTCTGTGCAGCTTAATTGCCATATAGATTTTTATAACTTACTAAATATATATATATATATATATATATATATATATATATATGTATATATGTGTGGGTGTGTGTGTCTATCTGTATCTGTGGGTGTGTGTATGCATGTATATATATATATATATATATATATATATATATATATATATATATATATATATATATATATAAAGGCCGCCCCGACATTGCTCGATCGGAAAGTACGTTTACATATGATATTGTGATTAATTCAGATTTCGTATTTATTATTAAATAATATTGGACCTTATAAATAGTAATGGTTTCAAAATTTTTAAACAGTGACTCGAGCGCCACCACACAGAATTGGTAACAAAACGTTTCGCTTACTATTTATTTTTCCTTTGAGGTTAATGTCTGAGATATGATGACAAGTTCGCTTCAGGGGTAAAAATTAAAACATGAACGAATAGCTATTGCATTACACATGCATATTCGTAATGCCGACGATGGACGGTCACCTGGCGAATTCCATTCTTTTAATTTTCACATTTAAGTTCTCTCTGATTCTCTCTCCTCTGATCTCGAGCGCGTGGTTCAGTGGGGGAAGATTTGGCTGGTTACCTTTAATGCATCCAAAACCAAACTCCTATCCTTACATCATCAACGCTCTGATCCCCAGATGGCATCAATTGTGATGGATGGCTCTCGTTTGGGCGAGGCCCCGTGTTTTGACAAGCTTCTGGGTTTGACCTTTACTCCTGATCTGAAATGGAACACGTACATCAAGTCTGTTGCCAAGGTCCTGGAAAGATGGTGGGATCCTTCTACCGCTTCAGAAGATATCTCACTACTGATGCAATTCTCTGTCTATATAAAAGCCAAGTACGTCCAAGGATGGAATAATGTTGCCATATCTGGGCAGGAGCTGCTAAAAACAGCCTATCCTGCCTTGACAGAGTACAAAATAGACTTCGTGGCTTAATGGGGGATGCCCTTTTCTCTACCCTGCAACCTCTCTCCCACAGAAGAGACGTTGCGAGCCTGTCCTTGTTTTATCGTTATTTCCATGGCAGGTGCTCGTCTGAACTCCAATCTCTGGTCCCCCCTCGCCAATTTTTCACGAAAAACACCCGTCTAGCTGAATCCACTATCAAAAGTTTCCCCCACTCCTTATCTGTGCCTAAATCAAAACGTGGATTCCATGAACAAAGCTTCTTTCTTAGTACTGCACGCCTGTGGAACTTTGTTCCGTCTGCCTGCTTCCCACCGGACTACAACTTGGATGTGTTCAAGTCCAACATTAACAAATTCCTAATGAACCGCTCCCTTAAGTAAACACTTCATCAAATCTCCACACTAACGTAATGTACTTGCAATAACCCTTATCCCTGAGTGGCTTCCGGGCCTTGATAAGTGGTGATCACTGTGTAAAAAAAAAGCTTCGATTTTCCTCGGTTAAAACCTAAGTTTCGTATGTGTTCGAATACCCTATGTATTAAGTTCTATGTCTGTAGACAAAAAAACTGGCAGAGGTGTTTGGTAGACAAATTTTTAAAACAAATATAATCACCCGCCTGCAATTATAAAACGCATCCCAGTTTTGGTAGAAAGCAGAATCAATAATAACTCGTCAAATGAAGCAGTATTCAATAATTATAAAAATATATATAACTTAGCACTAAAAAATCGCGGCTATAAAAAGATGAACATTACATATAATAATAATAATAATAATAATAATAATAATAATAATAATAATAATAATAATAATAATAGCAGATCAGAAAATAGAAATAGAAATGTGATTTGGTTCTCACCTCCATTTAATAGCTCGCTAAAAACGAAACTTGGTAAAAAGTTTTTACAATTTGTAGAAAAGTACTTTTACCAGTAAATATACTTCATGGTATTTTTTAATAGAAATACCTTAAAATTAAGCTATAGCTGTTGCGACAATTTGGAAAGGATTGTAACAACATAATAAGATACTAAAGAATAATAACAGCGAAAGAACTAGTGTAAATAATTCTAAAGTTAATGTGTATGCTTCTAAAGCTATTAAAAACTGTAACTGTCAAATATCTAATATTGTCCCTTAAATAATAAATACTTAACGCCTTCAGTAGTATACCAAGCAAATGTATTTCCAGAGGAAAACCCAAATGAAAAGTTTTATATAGGTAGTACGCAATTGATATTAAGGAGAGTTTCTATGGACATAAATGCTCTATGAAGAATAAAAATATGAGAAACATATTTCCTTATCAATATACTACTGGAAATTGATTAAGGAGAAAAACACCTAGGTTGGAATGGAAAATTATTAAAAGAGCTAATGAATGCCTTTCATTACAGGGATCGTGTTTTCTATGCCTCCATGAAAAACTGGAGATAACTAAATTTAAAATCGTGACAAGCTTTTAAATATCAAACAAGAAACAGTTATCTGTTGTAAACATTTTCAAATTCATAGACTAAAGAAATTAGAAAACACTAAAAAGGTTAAAAAAACGGATAATATAAATATAATAATGTATTGTAACTGTAATGCCTTACTTTTCGAAAATACGTAATGTCTAAACTACCACTAAAGTAAAAGTAGGTTGTTGATTTAAATGAGATAACCTCACATATTTCTATATTGAGTAAAAGAGTACATTAGATTGAAAGTTATACAATACCTAGTGTAATCTTTAATTATGTATCGCATCTTAAATCTATTCATTTTAAACATGAATCTTTTAGTTTAAACATGGGTAGTCTAATGAGATAGAAAGATATATATACTCTTAGCCAGATTGATTTAAATTATGCATGATACTTTTACTTCGACGTACCTTATTTTCTCGTTTTTATGTTGATATATATATATATATATATATATAGAGAGAGAGAGAGAGAGAGAATTTTTAATATCTACTTATTTCAATCATTAATTAATAATCTAATTTTATTTTATTGATTTTAAATATAATTAGCCTAATGAGTTAAACGATTTATATCTTCGTAGGTTAAATATAATTAGCCTAATGAGTTAAACGATTTATATCTTCGTAGGTTAAATATAATTAGCCTAATGAGTTAAACGATTTATATCTTCGTAGGTTAAATATAATTAGCCTAATGAGTTAAACGATTTATATCTTCGTAGGTTAAATATAATTAGCCTAATGAGTTAAACGATTTATATCTTCGTAGGTTAAATATAATTAGCCTAATGAGTTAAACGATTTATATCTTCGTAGGGTAAATATAATTAGCCTAATGAGTTAAACGATTTATATCTTCGTAGGTTAAATATAATTAGCCTAATGAGTTAAACGATTTATATCTTCGTAGTCGGGTAATATAAATAAAATAATGCATTGTACTTATACAAAACGTAACTTTCTAAACTATGTAATTCCTAATTAATCACAAAAGGTGAGTTAAGCGTTGAATGCCATCATAAGTATCTTTAGAAAAGCGCATACATATTCTAAATAATTATAGTTAACTGAAAGTCACTTTTTTAATCATTTTTTAATCATAATTTTTAAATTTTAATCGTTTTAATCGTAAATTAACCATCTCATAGATATTTTATTTACTACTTATTTCAATCGTTAATCAATCATCTCATAGTAATTTTATTTAGTTTAAACGTTTAATCGCCTGTTTTAAATGTAATATTATGCTGTAAACGTGTATTATCTATTTTAAACACAATTAGTCTAATGAATAAAGTAAGGGATTAATAATCGCAACCGATGAATATAAATATTGAATAGTACTTGTATATAATCTATAGATTAGAAAAGAATATGGTGGATTAAATCACTGAATTTTGTTCCATACAACTTGCCTTCTGAAACAAAAAGATTGCCCGGCTAATGGTAACTTTAAAATGATAGCTAAGAAAAACGAAAATATGTCGTATTTAACTAGACTTATATATATATATATATATATATATATATATATATATATATATATATATATATATATATATGAGAGATTTAGGAAAATCGATGTGATCGCTTTTTGGCCAGAAATTTTGGGACTAAGTTCAACGATTTGACCTTTGAGAACTCTAACAAACTCCTCCGAAAATTTTTTGGTCTAAGCACTTGAAATTTTTTATATATGTCCCTTGGGCATGGATCTAACTTAATAACTTGATTTGAGCCCAAAACAATAAATTTTAATGAATCATAATGGGGGTCAAATTTTTAAAAAAAATTTACCTCTGCGGTCTCTTCCAAATTACTCAGATAATTTCTGGTCTAAACATTTGAAATTTTACATAAAGGGTATTCAGAAATAGGGCAAGCTTTTTAATCGGTTTGGGTTGAAAATTTTTAGTTACCAATATATAAATGTATGTATGTATGTCTGTTTGCATGTGTGCCTTAAACTTTTAATAGAGGCGACAGATTTTACAAGATCAGTATCGTTTTAAAGTTCGATCTTTCATACGACAAATATCGAAATAATTGGCTAAAAACATTAATATCTTCCCCTCCACCTAGGCACTTTTCTACAGGGGTCACTTTTTTCGCCGATATTTTTGAAAGTTATTCTCTCCTTTAGATTTTCTAGCCTTAATTTTTAAAAATGTCGCTTCCGGTTTAGAGGCGGTCGTAACAGCATAAATGTTAGGTTTTAGCCCGTTCTTTTCCTCCTTTGCAGTACGGGTTCGAGCCTGCCTTCCTACTAACATTTTTTTTTGCTCAACACACACATCAAACACCCGAGCAAGGCCGGGCGCTCATGCTAATATATATATATATATATATATATATATATATATATATATATATATATATATATTATATATATTCCTTCTTTTTTGTTGTTATTACATTTTCACCCCAAACAAGGCACAATGTCACTTTGTTGTAGGGGGCTACTATCAGAGACATAAGCATCAGGGGTACTGTGTAGGGAGGTGGGCAGCAAGATGTCGGTTCACATTACACTTGAACTTCTGTATGTCAGTACAGTTGGGGAAGCAGGGGATCGGAAGAGATTTCCAAATTCTAGCAGTTCTGGTTAAGAAACCACTTGAGTAGAAGGCTCTCTTATATCTAGGGACCTCTACCGTGAAGGGATGGGATTTAGCTGCTGGTTGAGTTTCTGGGGAGCATTTACGTCTAGAGTGGACTCGTGCTTGCAATTCGTCAGAGCATTCACCGTTAAAGTACTTATAGAACAGGCAGAGGGATGCAACATTTCGTCGATGGGACAGAGGATGAAGTTTAGATGACAGTTCAGGACCTATCAGATTGGCGATTCTCTTTTGAACCTTGTCAAGGAGCGAGAGATTAGTGGCAGATGCAGCAGCCCAAATATGACAATAATACTCCATACATGGGCGAATGGTGGCCTTCTAGAGGTATAGGAAACTTTCGGGTGTTAGTAGCTTTCTAGCACGGTAGAGAGAAGCCTATCAACTCATGTACTTTCAGGTAAATTGTCATTGGCCAATGATATTGGTGGTAGGGAAGGTTTCTTGTAATTATTGAAGGAAACATGTTTAGTCTGGGTAGCATTGAATGTGACCATCAATTTTTGTCCCCATTCCACTACGGATCGGAGGTCATCCTCTAGTGTTTCTGTTATTTCTTTAGATATGTGTTAATTTGTTTTCCTGTCGTGTCTGTTATAGAGCGTGGTGTTGTCAGCATGTATACCCATCTCAGAGACAATTTTGTCAGGGAGGTCATGTATGAATATTAGGAATAAGACATGTCCAAGGATATACCCCTGATGCACTCCCGCATGTTATCATACTTTTCATCGACTCTATATATTTTAACTCATCGCCGTTTACTGTATATTATAATTTCTTTAATTCTCATGTTGCTCCTTCGGACTTTTCCTTCAACACCTGATGATGATTCGTGCAAGAATCGAAAGCGCTCGTGACAGCAACAACTATGGAACTTTTAGAAATATTTTTGATTTGGATACAAATAATATTATACGGAAAATCGAAAAATTAAAAAAAGAATCATAAAGCAAAGTGTCTCCGTTGCATTTAATAATGCAGATGTGCTTACAGTTATATCTCATAGGATTAGCGAATCTCTCGACGGAGGCATCCTTTCTAGAGCTATTGCTCTTGACATATGAAAGGCTTTTTGATAGAGTATGGTATAAAGGTTTACTTCACAAGATCTCCAGCTACGGTATAGCTGGAAATGTCTTCTCAATTATTAAATCATTTCTCTCTAATAGGTCCATAAGAGCAGTGGTTGATGGGCAGAAATCAGAAGCTCTTAGTATTAATGCTGGAGTCCCTCAGGTGACCATCCTGGGCTCTACTCTCTTCCTGATCTATATTAATGATCTTCCAAATCACATCCTTACATCATTCGTAGACATATATGCTGATGACATTACTATCTATGGTAGCACATCTAAGAACGTAAACGACCACGTTCTCTCTGATTCTCTCCCCTCTGATCTTGGGAAAGTGGTACAATGGGAAAAGACGTGGCTTGTTACTTTTAATTCATCTAAAACCAAGATTTTATCTTTACATCATCAACGCTCTGATCCCCATCTGGCATCAATTGAAATGAATGGCTCTCGTCTTGAGGAGGCCTCATGTTTTGACAAGCTTCTGGGCTTTATCTTTACTCCTGCTCTTAAATGGAACACGTACATTAAATCCTTTGCCAAGGCCGCTGGAAAAATGGTGGGGTCCTTCTATCGATCCAACAGATATCTTACTGCTGATGCAATTCTTTATCTATACAAGAGCCAGGTACATCCCAGGATGGAGTACTGTTGCCACATCTGGGCAGGAGCTGCTAGAAAGGACTTATCCTGCCTTGGCAGAATTCAAAATAGACTTCGTAGCCTTATGGGGGATGTCCTTTTCTCTTCCCTGCAACCTCTTTCTCACAAAAGAGATGTTGCGAGTTTGTCTCTGCTTTATCGTTATTTTCATGGCAGGTGCTCGGCTGAGCTCCATTCTATAGTCCCCCTCGCCAAACTTTCACAAGAAACACCCGTCTAACAGAAAACACTATCACTAGTTTCCCCCACTATTTATCTGTGCCTAAACCTAAGCGTAGATTCCATGAGGAAAACTTTTTTCTTAGAACTCCACGCCTGTAGAATTGTCTTCCGTTTTCCTGCTCTCCAGCTGACTTCAATATGGTTGTCTTCAAGTCTAACGTAAACAAGTTTTGGATAAGCCGTTCCATATTAGATAATAAATTTACCGAATCTCCATTACTAACCATTACTATATTGTCCAATTTCTACTGTACACAAAATTGTAATTGCCGAAACAAACAATCTTGCCCCTTAGGAAAAGATTGCATCCACAAGGACGTAATCTATTCATGTACAATCACTGAACTCCCAACTACAACAATAAGTGCAACGGATAGTACACCAAAAAATCGTACTCAAAACACATTCACTACTGAACCAACAGCATGAGAGAGCTCCAGTGACCCCAACTATGTCAACCCCATAAATAAGACACATGATAACACCCAAGTCACTCAGGAACCCCATCCTGAAAATGATTCGAACCTAATCATCCAGTTCCCCTCTATAAGTTTATCTCACACCCATAGTAGAAACTCCGACAGCTTAAACACCATTAATGCAAATGTAAATCCCACACATATATCGGCGCAACGGCAAATCTAATTAAACTAAGAATATCCAACCATATAAGCTCCTTTAATAATGAAAATCTAAATAGCAATAGAGGCGCCACCCTAAGAACTCTGATTAAAGACCTCCAATATAGGAATATTCCATAACCGCTAAAATGGGATTTATTGAAAAAATCCAATTCATACACCCCTAAATCCAAATTCTGCAACCTTTGCACTTTAGAAGCAGTTGCAATAACAACATATCCTAAAGCGACGATAAACACCAAAAATGAGCTTATTTCGTTATGGAAGCACAGAAAAAAATTCAAGTATAGCCAGCTCAAAGCCACTTAAGCAATCATACCTGAATTAGTTTTGGCACGTTGCCCTTATATGTATCGCTTGTACGAGTGGATATGCATGCACGCATGAGAGGGTAGATGTTGTATGCGCTATAACAATGGTAATATTAACGTATGTCTATATGTGTTCTTATACATGTGCATGTTTGAGCAAGTATATGTTTGCACATGTCTATATATGTATGGCTGTACATCTGTATATATATATGTGTATATATGTGTGTATGTGTGTATATGTATATATAAGTGTATATGTGTGCGTCTATATATATATATATATATATGTGTACGTGTGGGTGCATGCATGTTCTTGTCTCCATTAACTTCATTTCCTTATATATGTGGATGTATATATATGTTTGAGCTTGTAGACATTTGTTTTGTGTTGAATCTATATACATAGGATTATGAGCTGTAATATATATATATATATATATGTATGTATGCACGTGTGTGTATGTGTGCGTAGATACGCGTATGTATTGTCGTTTATGTGTGTGTATATATATACGCATATATATATATATATATATATATATATATGTGTGTGTGTTTCTGTTTATGTGAGCATGGGGATTTAACAGAGCTTACACACTTTAGCCGTATATTGGTACACTCTAACTAACTATACCTCCCTAGACCATATAAAAATATTGTTCGCAATTGGGGAATACACCCCTCTCTAAAATAGAATCGCTAAATAAACTCGATCATTTGTTGATGTATATATATATCTTTAAAGGTAGGTGCACACTCTCTGTATTTGCATGTTATATGTATCAGTGTGCGCACCTCTATCTCTTTTTTATGTAGTTGTATATTTGCTGTATGTACACGATGAGATGCTAAAATTGGATGCTTGCACTTGATTATATCGATGTTCGGTCGTGCTTATGAGCGCAGTTGTACATTTGAGTAAACACGGATACATAATCGGCCGGTTGTACAAGTAGTTCACTTCTCTAATATGTGTGTTTGCTTTATGATATGTATATATGTAATTGAGTGCACATATGCATTGGTATAACGATGCGTATGCATATAAGTCTGTATTTATTTAAGCATGATATGTATCAGTGTTTGTACGTAAGTGTATACTATCTATATGTATAAGTGTATGTTTATATATGTATATGTACGTATGTATGTGTGTCTGTGGGTATATATGTACTTATATTTGCACTTATGTTTAGGTTGACAGGTGGATATACAAGTAATCATTATATACATAGTTACAATTAACCACGCCTGAGCGGCCACATACACAGCCCCACATTTAAATCAACTCTCCCCTTTATGAAAATATAAAAATATATAATTAACCACAGTATATAAAGCACTCACTCAAAAATCAATTCCAACTCAACGAACAACAAAACAAACTCATCCATAGATCGCCCCCAAATTGAAATATATGTATTTTAAATAAAATTTAAACAAACATAATGAAACTAGATCAAACAATGACAACAAACGTATTTAACTGACTTATCTCAACTAACCAAGTCACCTTTAAAATACACACTCAAAATTAAAAGAACCCAACCTTAAACTCACTTAATTAATTCCATATGTTCACACCATGGCTCGTCTCTATCTCCACCTCATCAGCTCACCAATCTCCACAGCAAAAACAGCACACCCACCCCTATCACGCACGCCCCCATTGAAAATCACAAGAATATCCATTTCCCACTTGAACTTAAAATCAAGAGGTCAATCCTTTTAAAGACTACTACAACACAATTCCTCCCCCCCGCCGAAAAAATTCCACTAAGAACCTGTATTCTCGCCCAACTATAACACCCCCTCTCTCTTTACCCTCTCTACTTCATTCCACTCTCCTCTTTCCCTCATCTAAAAGGCTTCCCTCATCCACTATAAACAAGAAAACGATTTTTCTAAGAGACTCACACCCCAAGGAGGCCGTTCCAACGTACCGTTCCAAATATCATCTCCAGGATTATTTTGCTATCTTTGGTATTTTGATAACTCTACTATTGATTTTGAGATCCATTGCGCACTTAACTCAATGCTCAGATTCTATTACTCACGAGGATAATTACAACGTAATGGTATATCCACCCAATTTTGTATATACTTTGTCAACATCGAGAAAGCATTTGGGCTACAGCAATCAACACACAATCAACGAAACAACGAATAAGGATGCCCAGTATACTTTTCGAAATATCAATAAGGAGCAGTATGCTTTCGCTATATGGGAATATCACTTTCTCTCATGGGCCGATTTTCTGCCTACCTGGATTTATAACACCGAACGACATTGGACTACCCGGGTTGTATCAACTACTCTTTTCGTATAAATTTCTCCATATAATTATCCACAACCACTCCAAAAATTATTTTAATAATTGTGCTGAAAAGCAAAATAGCGTCCATTCGCAACTGAACATTTTGCTAACTGCATTTCATTTTCTCTGATGATATGACATTATTGAAAATCCATGGATTAAATAAATTAAAATAACTCCTTCTATATATTCCTTTTGTCAAGCAATAAATTCCTAAATCGAATATATGTCTCTATATGTTATTTTTTTTCAGAATTTAAAACTTAACCACGAAACTTATATATATATATATATATATAGGTATAAATTTTATGAGTTAGTTTTAGTAAATTTACGTGCTCAATATAAATCAAGACAAAGATAATTTTGATAGTGTACGATATCGTGTTTATTTAGATATAGATCTTCATCGGCACATGATATTAAAATAGAAGAGTTGACACGAAATAAGGAATAATAATCAGAATTAAAATGTGTCATGCTAAGCATCGAATCAATGGTTGGTTTGAAAAGGATAAATGATTAATAAAATATAATAATATTAAATGGTTAATCAATTATAATGATAATAATAGATTAATGAAAATAATAATAACTAATTAATAAAAAAACAATTATATATTAAAAAACAATGATAATTGATTACAAAAATATATATATAATTTATAAAAAGTGTTAAGTAATGAATCATAAATGATAAAAAATGCCAAATAAAACACAAGAAATAATTCATAGAAATAAAACCAACTTTTAATGAAATTACGATAATGAATGATTTATATAACACTAATATACAAGTAATAACATATTTTTACCCGATACATTAAAACAATTGGAAATGATTAATAAAAGTGATATAAAACAATTTCTAAAATAACTCTAATAAACTATTAATATAAGCACTGAAAAATAATTTATGAACACAATAATAAATGATAAATAAAAACAAGAATACATGGTTAATAAAACGTTAACTATTAAGAGAAATAATTAAATAGTATTAAATTAATAATAAATTATTAATATATTAGAAAAAAAGATTATTAATGGAAATACAGAAACTGATTAATGAAAACAATACTTGTTTCGGAAAAGTAATAAAGGAAAAATCACTTATATAAACATCTTGTTAGACAATAGTAAATTATTAGTAAGGATAAAATAATAAATTATTATAGAATTATACATAATTAATAAGCAGGTTTAATAAAAAGAATATTCAATGATTAATAAATACATTAATAAAGCATTACTAAATAGAATAATAAATGTATAATAAAAACAAATATAAATGGTTTAAAAAGAATGATTTATGATTAATAAAAACAGTAGCAAATGATTTATCAAAACTATAATAAATGATGTATTAAAACAAAGATGAATGATTAATAAAAACCATAGTCAAGGATTAGAAATGTTCATGAACTATAATAAACTAATTATACAAGATATAACAAAGATTCATAAAAAGAAATCAAATGATAAGCAATAAACACAACAACAAATGGTTTATAAATTAATTTTAAAAAAATTTAATCAGAAATTAATAATATAACATAAGAAATCATTAATAAAAATAATTAATAATTAATAAAACATTAATACATGTATAATGAAAAAAACAATGAAAGATAGTTGATGAAAATATCATACGAAGTTATAAAAAGCAATACTAAATAATCATGAAAAATACAAGACATTATTGATTAAAATGCAAAACGAATCGTTAATGCAATTGTTGCAAATAAAGCCCACGCTTTTGAAACTGAAAAATATAATTGTCTATTTCTTGTAAAGCAATCAATTCTAAAAATATCTACATACAGACAGACAGCAACACATATACACACATATTACACATTATATATATATATATTAAATATTATATATATGTATATATATATATTTAACATAAAACTTGGCAAGAAATTTCTAGATCTCATCGAAAGACTCTTCCCCGTACCCAATCCCTAACACAAAATTTTCAATAAAAATAACATAAAATTATCATACAGCTGCTGCAAAACTTAAGAGAGGATAAGTAAAGCACATAATAACAAAATATTAAATAAAAACAATGAAAACAATAACAAAATAAAAAATAAAAATAGGGCATCATGAAAAAATAAAACTAACACAAAGGACACATATGTAACTAGTAGAAATAATAATAATAATAATAATAATAATAATAATAATAATAATAATAATAATAATAATAATAATAATAATAAACCAACTCCGGACAACGAAAAGCATATTAGAAATAAAAACAAAATACTAATAACGCAAAAGATAAATGCAACTATAGATCCTGCACACTTTTCCAACTTAAAAATAAATGTCTAACCAAAAATCATAGTTTATCAGGTCAAAATATTTGCGAAAGAACCCCCGAATATCAAGAAATATTACGCATGTAGGACGTCCTTTGATTTCAAAACCCGATATTATGACCACAAAAGTAGGTTAAAAAAAAACACCGAATGAAACAAGAGTAGTAACTCAATACTGGGAACATAGAAAGCGGACATTCACGGATAGTCGAATGGAAAATAGTAAGACAAGCAAACACATGTACAGACCTAGACAATCCATGTAGATTATTCCTTTGTGAAAAAGTAGCTATCGTATACTTTAAAGAACGCCAACACCTATGTATGTAGGCGAATAATAGCTAATCGAGCCAGAGATGTCTCGTGATGCGGGGTTCGATTCGTTCGACTGGTAGTAATCGTGACACCCTGCACTGAAGATTCCCGAAAGGATGAAATACTAGTGTCTGTAGGTATTTAATTATTATAGCAGAAAAATAATTATGACAGCCCCTTTAAGAAATTCGTTTCTTATCGTTGAGCACTTTCAGTTGAATTAAAAGTCGGTCAATTTAGCTCTTATGCGTAGATCATCGTATAACGATTAGATCACTGTCTGCCTGACGTAAATGAACACTTAAATTTAAGTTGTTTAAAAATTCAACGTTATTACAAGCGGTTAATGGTAGCCGAATGGATACGGTCTCCGCTAATCGAGCCAGAGATGTCTCGTGATGCGGGGTTCGAATCGTTCGACTGGTAGTAATCGTGACACCCTGCACTGAAGATTCCAGAAAGGATGAAACACTAGTGTCTGTAGGTATTTAATTGTTATAGCAGAAAAATAATTATATATATATATATATATAAACAAATCCCTGAATATAACTTAAAGTTAAGCTATATATTTGTATATGATAGGAATAAATTCACACTTAAATAAATAAATCATCATTATAAATAAATCGATTATTATAAAGTTGCTATTTCAGATTAAGGTGAATAATACAGTCCATATTCATTTTTAATTTTAAAATGAGAAAGAAAATGAGATATAAGTGTTTCATATTCTTGATCGGTGAGTAAATAAGAAAATAACAATCGAGGTCGATTCACGAAGATTCTAAGCATGTTTGTTTATTTTAGGCAGCTTGGAGGTTTTTTTAAGGGATATTATGTGCGCAAAACTTCCCATTTGAAAATAATATATATATATATATATATATATATATATATATATATATATATAATAAAATTTACAATAAGTTTACCAAGGTAATCAAAATAGTAAACTTAAAATATATTATAAATATTAAAGAGTTAATATTTACAAGTAAAATAAACTCAGCCACATGTAAAAGCTCAATAAAACCGAAAAGGAAATAGAGCTTATAATGTGAACAAATTATTAATAAAACATGTTAAAAGACATCTTGAAAAAGAGTTAAAAACATATTTAATTTTAAAAAAAGAAAACACAAGATAAATGGATAGTCGTTGGGTAAATTCCGAATGGTTCAAAATAATCCAAAAGGCAGATTTCCTTGGAAAAAAGCGCAAATGGAATGAATTAAAATCATTAAAAGAAAAGCACTGGAGAGAATATTTAAAAACACATCTGTCAAGGCTGGATGAATTAAAAAAATTAAGGTTTAGAAAAAAAAAAAAAAAAAAAAAAAAACGAAAATCGGTTAAGGTTTAAATTTGAAAAGCAATGTCAAACTGACCCAGACAAAAAGCGCGAAAATTAGCGTTAATAATTAGGTCAGCTTAGATATGCACGTGAATTTACCCATTGGATTGAAATTTTAAATTCGACCGTTTTGAATTTTACCATTTTTGATTTTTACCCTTCACCGGACTATTCATTCATGTGAAATCTTTTTATCATTTTTCTTTTGCCTCCTGTTCCCCTTACCTCACCCTTTTTTCTTTAACCAAGTAAGATCTGTGACTTACTTGTAGTTTCATTAAATACTTTTATATGCAAAATCCGATCCTGCATTTTGCTAATTCCTGCCCTCTGATGAGAAGGAGAGTATTTCTTCGAAACTCCGCGGATTAAGGACTATCCATTTATCTTGTGTTTCCTTTTTAAAAATTAAATATGTTTTTAACTCTTTTTCAAGATGTCTTTTAACATGTTTTATTAATCATTTATTCATATATATATATATATATATATATATATATATATATATATATATATATATATATATATATATATATATAATTCTTTATGGGGCATTTATCGCAGTATGCAAACTCGTAAAAAAGATTGGGATAAATAAATGAGGCAGGGCGGATTTAACGATAAGATTCACTTTCATACAGACACAATTGCAGAAACGGAATAAGGCTCTCAAACACGACTTTCGTGATCTGATTCTACGAATGGGAAAAAGCCAACTTTCTTCTTTATCCTTAACTGGAAAATGCTATTGGAAAATGACGGGTCTACACGCTGCTTTCGAACATCTCAAGAGGAGAGAAAAAGATTAATCTTGAGTTTATTTTCGGAAGCTTTTTAACTATGGTTCCCTTTACTGTTTTCTTTAATCCTCATATTTTATGAGCGGTGTTAGGCAAAAAAGGAAAGAATTGTTGATTTCTGGGCCAGAATCTCTTTCAGCTTACACTTATCGTTGAGAAGTGTTTGGACCTTGAAGAGGCAGTTTTTGTCTCCTTATATACGTGGCTACATTAAGTTCTTTTAATCCAAAGCAGTTTCAACCGCAGCTTAAATTCACTTCAACGCAAATGCCCTGACCAAACAAACAAGCAGCAAAGTCACACTCTATAAGTGTAAATAACAAACTTTTTTATTAAAATAACTCATTTCATCCTATCATTTGCATTTGGAATCCGTTTCCCTCTCCCCGTTTCCTCCGACTACACGACCATGCAAACATTTGAATGTAATGTTAACAAACATCATGCTACACAATTCCTCACTCAGAATTCTTCCTATAAATCTGGCCTCTAAGTAAAAGTAGCATTTTATGTCTTAGTATATATATTAAGTTTCTGTAATAAATCAAAGTAGAATAGGTAAAATTCATAGTAAATCACGGGATTGTATGAGTTCTATGAAATTTTCGGTAATTATTTTATAGTAATAATATCTATTCCATTTGAGCTATATTAATTTAAACGACTCAGTGTCTTATTTCTTGTGAAAAATATTTTTAGGAAATTTGTCAGTGTGTAATGTAATTTCTACGAAATGAACGAGTAATATTTGTGTATCTTAAGCAATCTGAACTTCTGCAGATGGTTATTAATTAAATGAAAGCTTTGAAATGCATATTGGCAAGTTCGGTGAAAATGGCTTCATGTGGTTTAAATTTCATGAGGAATATCAGATTGAACATAAGTTAATTGATATTTCTGGAACTTCATTAGATGAAGAGAAGGAATTTTATTTGGATTATGTCGCTATCATTCAATCATGTTTGTTTGCCCCTATGTTTCCGAGTGCGACGAAAAGACTGTTAGTTTTGTAAACCTTCACCTAACGGAGGTCGGAAGATTGATCGGCCAACGCAAAGGTGGCGTAGATATTAAACCTGAAAACTTGTTGCAAAAATCATGCCTGTGTACCTTCAAAACGATTTTTGTTTACAATAAATGTATTCTGAAAATTCTAATGACATGAGGAGGCATCATCAGTGTATATTAATTCCAACGTCATACAGAACAGAAAAGAATAAAATGTATCCAACATTCATCTTTGCTTTTCACTAACAATTTGAAAGGTAATACATACAGACACACCCACAACAACACAAACAAACAGAGAAACACACACAGACACAGACACAGACACACACTCACACACACATATATACATACATACATATATATATATATATATATATATATATATATATATATATATATATACTAGCAAGGAGAACCAACGTTGCCCTGGATTGTATGACGATCAAGGTATGTTCAACACCTTACTATTATTTCCATAGAAATCGGTGAATCAAATTGATTGAAAGTTTAACATGCAAAAGTAAAGTATCATAGTCCACTCGTGTTCTCAGGAGAAACATTAATTTGGAGCGCCCTCTTGTCTTATCAAAGCGCCTACTGTTAATCTTATACGCCGGGCCCTTCTGCTTGTGCGGTAATAAAACTTCTAAAGTAGACTTGCAATATACGGTTTTATAATGCATGGAATTTGTTTAAAATCGGATTGTTTCCAAGGATTGTTTTTTTCAATAATCGATCAACGATTTTCGATACTTAACAGAGGCATTCAGAAACAATAGCTATCTAAGGATATTTCTAGACATATGAAAATATTTGTGTTAAATTTCATAAAATCGTGCCAGTCGTTTCGAAACACACACACACAGACATATATATATATATATATATATATATATATATATATATATATATATATATATATATATATACGCACATAACAATATTCATTGTTTGAAATAAGAGCTAGAATAAATAAAAGATTTTAGAATATGTTTTAAATTAAAATGAAGTGTTAAACAGAATGTCTAGTCTTCATGCTACATACGCATTTGTTAAAGATCTCAAATGTACTTTTTATGTTTTGATCTGATGAGGATAATATGTTTAGACAAAAGGTTAATAGATACGTGCAGCGTTTTGTAAATAATCATATTTATATAATTATTATTTTGTACTTATTTACGATATTGATGTACGTAGTTTAAAAAATTTTATATATAATAGAATTATCAATACGATTTTAGCGGAAGTACGAGGAAAAGAAAGGGGAAAAGATAAAAAGAGGGGAGGGGGGCGGAAATCGACAATAGTTAAGTTTTGAGGTTTAAAGAACATTAGATTGTTGTGTGTGTGGGGGGTAGGAAATTCAGCTTGTCCAATAACCTACATCTGAAATTTAAGGTGTTTACACCCAAACTTGGCGGAGGAGTGCGGTAGATAGAAGGTCAAATAGTTGAACTTTGAACCATTTTAAAGCCAAATTACTGGCCAGAAGACCGAGTAAAACGTTTTTCTAAATGTCAATACCCTCTATGTCAAATCTCCAGTCTGTAGACGGAAAATTGACAGAGTAGTTTGGTAGGCAAATTTTTTACGATACAAATCACCCCTATTTCAGAACTAAGTGGAATCAAGTAGTCCTATGAATACTACTGGTTTTAGAGACTAAATGGAGACATTCATACCATGTTTAACCGCATGCCACGAACACGTTCTCTCATACCACTTTAGTGGCTCCTGTATTCTTTATGATAAATACATATATTCTATACACTTTACACTACTTGTGGTTTCTTTCATTTGTAACCCCTAGCACGGGTCTACAACAACTGGCTGACGAGGGCGATTCAAGAACTTCCCGGATCAATCTATAATAATTGCTGACAACAACTGAATTTACGAATATTCGGGCAACGAATTCACTCTAAAAACATAACCATTGGAAGACAGCATTTGACGACCAAAAAGAATTCCAGAAAAACAGAACATAGGCCGATATTCGAAATATTTTTTCCTACACTCGGGGTAAATTCGAAATGTTTATTTTTGAAGTTCGGTGAAGAACGGGAAAAACTACTTGTATGCGTTGGGAAAAAACAACATTTGAGCGTAAAATTTCATAAACACGGCATAAAGAACACTTCGAATAAGGGCAACAATTGTTTCTGAAAAAGGGATTTCACAAAGACCTGGTCAAAAGCCTAATCTTGCTGCTAAAATAGCTACTAAAATTAAACTACAAGCTGAAGCAGAACTCATGAGACGAATTGCATGGAGAATTATTACTACTGAATTCATGAGACCAAGTTTTAAATAAGTACAAACAAAGTTTGTCGTTCTAAAAAGCATGCCCTGCTAATACGTCTGATGGTTAAAAGGTATTAGCGTTGGAAAGTTTAAAATAAACTACTGAAAAGTGAATGATATATTTTATTTTATTGGCTAAATCGAGTATTCACACAAATTTAAAAAGACGTCGGATTTTAATTGGGTTCGAATAAACTTTACACTGGTTGACGGGATTGCACGTCCAAGAAGAGAAAAAAACAACTTTGCTAAGCACGGCAAATAAAGTGTTAACGAGAAAAGGAATATTAAATAAATACTATAAACTCTCTTTCACAGATAAGTAACTTTTTTTTTAAAGAAAAAAGAGGAAAAAATTTGTAGGATCAACAAGGAATTGAACCCAGTACCTACACGTTAGGAAAATTGAAAAATGACAAACGAAATCTACTGCTTTCTTTATAAATGCAAACACCGAATTATTTTTTCATAAAAATTGCCACACGAGGAATTAAATATATGAAAGAAACATTCGTTAAATAACCTGGAACGGATTTTGTAAACGTTTTTTATTCGATAGAGTTGGTACTATAGGAAAAGTAAATCAACGAATTGGATTGTCTCTGATAAAACTCGTTTCGTCATATTAAGTAATTTCATACCGTTCATAAATATAAAAATGGAGGATTTTGCAAAAGAAATTTTGGAAATAGTGAAATTACAACAAAGTCAATAATTAGCACTTGAAAAAAGGTTCAGGGAAAAGCAATTGGAAATACAGAATCAAAACGAAGAAAAACAATTGACAATACAGAAAGAAAACGAAGAGAAACAATGAAATTTTATAAAATATCTCGAAAAAAAAAACGAGAAAGAGAAAAGAATGAAATGAACGAAAAAATATTGGAAAAGCAGTTAGATTTAATGAAATTCTTCTAGGAAAAATAGAAAAGAGAAAGGAAATAAATGCAGTGATCAAATGAAGGTTCGTTTATTTCGACAGAAGTTAGGTACATCCGAGCAACAAAACCAGTCAGATAAAAAATGGATTTGATAACGCAAGTTTTAGTGAATAAGGACAGCGGAGAAGAAACCAGCACAGCTTTTTACAAAAATGCGTTCTGGTCAGCTATTGATACATTTCACTATACTCCCGATGAAGACCTAATGTTTGAGGCATATTTCAGAAGATTTAAAGGCCTTTTTAAAATTTATTGCAATGCATGACGGATCAAAAGAAGGTTCGTTTATTGCTACGAAAGTTAGGTACATCCGAACATAACAAATTCATGGACTATATTTTACCAACAAAAATCAACGAATTGTCGTTAGAAGAGGCAGTCAACCTATTAATGGAGTTATACTGTCCAAAAAGAAGCCTTTTTCATAAACATAGAAATGCATGCATCTCACACATAAGGAGAGTCAGGACTACACGGCATTTGCGTCTATAGTTAATAAGCACTGTGACGATTTCAAATTGTCGTCATAATCAGCGCACAATTTAAAAGGCTTAATATTCACACAAGCTTTGATAGCCACAAAAGACCTTGATATAAAACGTTGTGCTCTAAATAAATTGAAATTAGCACCTTATTTGATGCTTCAGAATCAAGCTGAAGATTGCCAGTGGTTCGTGGCAATGAAGCATGGTTCCCGAAACATAGAGGAAGTAGGTATCGCTCACATTAAAATAATTCGATTCAAAAATAAAGGACACCCGCCCACCAGCGAAGAGGCAAAAAAAATCCCTTCACAAAATTATCAGGATAGACAAAATCCTAGGACCCCTTGTTGCAAATGTGGAAGACCTCATGGGTACAATGCATGGCAGTTCCATAGGAAAATAACATGTGATCTATGCAAGTTACCAGGGCACAGGATCTCTTATTACAGAACAAAAGTAACAAAAAATAGCTATGTAAAAACTGCAACAATTGACCCTTCAACAGCAGAGGACATAAGGAAATATGTTACGGTGAGAATCAGAAATAAAGAAGTAAAACTTTTGTCACAAAGTCGAAAACCTAAGGTCGAAGCCGAAAAACCCAGAAAGGATCTCAAAAAAATTTCCCAAGTGTTTTCTCCAAAAAGCTTTTATGCTGCACAAAAATTAAAGGCGAGATTCGAATTACTGGACGAAGCAAAACCCATATTCAAAATGCCACGGATCGTACCATTCGCTTCGAAGGAAAAAATTGAAAAAGAATTGGAAAGACCAGTTAACACTGGTATTTTAACCCCTATTAACTATAGAGAGTAGGCAGCCCCTACCGTATACGTAAAAAAATCTAAAGAGATTAGAGTATGCGCGGTCTTTTCAGCCGGATTGAATGCGGCGCTCAAGGACTATCACTAGCCACTACAAACCCAGACGAAATATTCGCTAAGTTAAATGGCGGAAAATATTTTTCAAAAATAGACTTAAGCGGGACGTACCTACAAATACCAGTATACCACAGTCAGCCGGTCACTGGGGTGTGACCGACAGACGTGTTATAGTAAATGTCTTAAAGCGGTCTCATGAAGACATGAAGATGGGCCAGTCATTAGGGTCTGTGTAGTAAGAAGAAAATCATACCTGAGATGTTGGTTTTGGGTGTGGCTCCTTTCCTTTCTCAAGATGATCTCTTCACCCTGGTGGCATTCTGGTGGGAATCTTCATTTCTTTGTCCTCAGGGCCGCCTTTCGACTTAAGACATTTATGAAGGCATTCATGGCAGACACAAGAAAAATGACACGCGACACAATTGTAATATACAAAGGTATAACTAACTATTTTATTTTACATTAGAGATACAATATATATTACAAAAAAAACAATTTACAATTAATTTTTACAATAGGCTTTTCAAAGCTAACTAACCTACCCTAACTAGTGTTGAGGGAGGGGGTGGCCCCCCTCATTTACGGAGAGACAGTCTATGCGTCCTCACATCATGGTGGTCGTGCAGGAAAGAGACAGAAAGATAGCAAGGGGATTATGGGAAGGGGGTTTCTTTGTATCTCTACGCTCATGGACAATTTACCACCCGTCCATGCTGCAGAGTGTGTTAGAAACAGTGGCACAAGGAAATAGTGCCACATCCCTCCCTATGCTATCCGAAATTTATGAGCATTCATAAATTTCAGAAGTCCCTAATTTTCCGTGAATGGTGCGTCAACCGGCCGTCAGCAATCAATGTCCCCATGCTCTACGTTCCATCAGGAACTCAGTGAAGCAAGTTATTTTTTTCCACCAGGCTCCTGGTAGACTGGTATACTGCTTCAAATACCAGAGAGGGTAATCATCCTCGCCCTCCATCGAGGCAATGACCTCATGATTTAAATTACTGGATTTACACTTTCTTAAGCAACCAGTATAATATTTTTTTAACAAAGCCGGATTTTACGTGAGTTTATCACGCCGACCTATACGTATTTCACTAAGCCGGATTCTACGTGAGTTTATCACGCCGACCGATACGTATTTCACTAAGCCGGATTCTACGTGAGTTTATCACGCCGACCTATACGTATTTCACTAAGCCGGATTGTACGTGAGTTTATTCACGCCGACCTATACGTATTTCACTAAGCCGGATTCTACGTGAGTTTATCACGCCGACCTATACGTTTTTTAATTTAGTCTGCATAACATTATTTTCGTAACTGGATTTACGCTCCCTTCAGCAACCAGTATAATGTATTTTAACCAAGTCGGAGTTACGTGACCTCATCACGCCGACTATATGTATTCCAAGTTATTACTTCAGTTACTGGACTTACGCTCTCTTCAGCAACCAGTATAATGTATTTTCAGTGAAGCAAGTTATCTTTTTCCACCAGGCTCCTGGTAGACTGGTATACTGCTTCAAATACCAGAGAGGGTAATCATCCTCGCCCTCCATCGAGGCAATGGAGTAACTGGATTTACACTTTTTTAAGCAACCAGTATAATATTTTTTTAATAAGTCGGGGTTACGTGACCTCATCACGCCGACCTATATGGATTTAGTAAAACCTTGGTCTTCAGAGGTTCTAATCCAATTAATTCTGTTAGAGCAAGGAGTCTGCCGCCGAGCGACCAATAAAAACTATCCACCACGGAATATTTATTAATTATATAAAGAATTAATTAAGAAGGGCACTCAGCCTTCATGAGTTAGAATACTCAATTAGGGGGAAAAAAATTCCAAAAATAAACAATTCAGAAACCTGGTATACATTAAATCAATGAAATAGGGTGTTAACAATTTTTTCTTAAAAAGAAAACATTTTTAAAAAATCATTTCAGAGCACCTCGGTCACAATTAGAATTTGTTTACACAATGCAAACGCATTTCAGTTATTACATTCATAATTAACTTTTTCCCAAATTTCAGGGTACATTTAAAAAGTATGTGTATTTTTTCAAAACTTGATTTACAAAAGATCATTAAAATTTAATTCCAAAATTTAAAAATTATTTCAAGTATTTTGGTTCATCGTTAAAATCAATTTATGTTAGTTAACTTCTTTCCAAAGTAATTCATTTATTATTATAAAAACCAATCTTCTCAAAAGGTCATAAACTTCGAATAGACCCATTTTTCGTAATACAATTCAAAAATTATTCCAAACATTTGGTTCATTATTAAAATTAATCTTCCGAAAAGATCATAGACAATTCATTTTGAATCAATTCACCCTTCACAATGAGATTCAGAAACATCCCAAATTTTTCATTTCGTAATTATTATTTTTAAAATTCAGTGTACATTTAAAGTTATTTAATTGATTCTTAAAAATCATTTCTTCTTATAGGTCATTATCAAGGTCATTTCGAATTCAGAAACATTTCACGTTAATTAACTTTATTTTCCAAAGTAATTATTTTATCATTTAAAAGCAATTCTTTTCCTAAACTCACTCACAAGGATTATTTCGAATTAATAAACTCCCGCCACACCCGGGAGTCACATTAGTTAACGACCAGTTCTGTATAGTTAACAGCTCGAAAAAATTAAAGTTTCAATTAAAGAGAGATCTTTCTAGACTGAGGAAATCTTTTTTTTTTCTTAATAATTAATTCAATTTTACGTATATACTCCTCAGTCAATATTTCAGGGACCCCTATCATACGGTCCAATTTCAAATAAACCTTAAATTAAAGAATTTGCTCGAATAATTCTTCCTTAAAATCATCCAGAGTTCAGGAAAATCTCTTTCGTTAGTCAAACAATATTTCCTTAGAAATTATTAAAAATTCAGAGAATATTCGAAATGTAATAGCGTAATTTTTTCTTTAAGAACAACTATGAACATTTCAGAGAACTCTTAAAAAATTAACGTAATCATGTAACAGTTGGCTTTTCCAAACACTCGAAGATTTCAAAAAAGTACTTTAAGTGCTGTTTGAATAATCGTCTCAGTTTTTATTTTTAATAAAAACCAATTGAAGACATCATTTAATGTAATTTAACGAAGCATAAATAATTTTGTTCTTTAAACTTGGTAGAAAAATTTAAAAAACTCCAAGTTAATTCGTTATTATATGCCCTCCTGCAATCAGCCATGGGGGTTTAGCTATACAATCATTAAAACGCAAGAGTAGAGAAAGAGAATGAGGGGAAAAAGAAGGGGATAGAGGCAGAGCGATGCCATTACACACCCCACCACCCTCATAACACCATTACGTAATAACAAAAAAAAATCTTCGACGATTTTAAAAGTCACTCTCTCGTCCTCACAGGTAAGGGAATGAGAGAGAGATAGAGAGAAGAAGAGAGAGAGAGAGGCAGGTAGCGTTGTTCTACCACCCATCCCTTAACAACCTCACAAACACCATGACGAGGTCATCTTAGCTTATCTTTCCCATGTGCGGCCATTGTTTTAAAAAATGAGTGACAGGTAGACATTAAACATTTCTACGAGTTTAAAAAATAATAAAATAGAAAAAAATCTTGTTTTTATCAATTTTGTAAGGCGCTGACACAAAGAAAACTTCGTATTATGTAATCTAAATTTTTAGCGATAATATTTTTTTCTTTCCCTTCTTTTCTTTTTTTAACAGACAAAAAAAATAAATAAAAAACATTATCAAATCAAAAAGTCCCCTTATGTTTCAGTGTAAATTGGTACCTAACCTGAAAAATAAACACATCAACTGTTCATGGAATAAAATGTAATGTAAAAGTTCTATTTTTTCAAATCTGAATCTAACACTTGCAAAGTCAAAAGAATTTTTTTAAAAAGTCCTATATTTTTATAAACCTGAAATAAAGATCAGATAAAAAATGTTAGGTATCCTTTATTTTCTTTCCTTTTTTTTTTCTTTTTTAAATTTATTTTTCGAGCTTCGTGTTTGAAGGATTTTTTCTTTTTTTTTTTCATGTAATAACAAGATGCATAGATATACACACATATCGATATATATCCGGAGAGAGACAGAAAGAGAGAAAGCGTGAGAGAGAAAGAGATATTGCATATTCTAGAGACACTTTTTTTCTCATCTCTGTTTTTTTTTTTTTTTTTTGTGTGTGGGACACATTTCTTACTTTTTTTTTTCGAAGGGTTACTTTTAATACTCTTTTTTTTTTAAATCGATCTTTTGTAAACTGTTTTTTTTTTGTTTTTTTTTTTGTAGGTGCAAGACAATTTTTTGTTCAGGTTCTGAATTTTCTTTTTGAGTGCGTTTTTTTTTTTTTTTGTGCGCGTGTGTACTGGTCTGCCATTTTTTTTTTTTAATTTTGCCAGAAATAGTTTTTTCCGTTTTTAAAGACCGTGGACCATTTTTTTTTTTATTCGATTCGTCTAGTGGTCGTTATTTTTGGTTGTGCCGTGGGTTTAAGGGTCGAAATTATTTCCATGCTGGGAAACAATATGTTCTGGTCATAGTGCATCATTTATACTGCGACACAGATGCGACGAGATCCGTCTGGTAATTAACCAGGGTCAATCCTGCGTCTTAAGGCAACCATTTATACCACAGTCAGCCGGTCACTGGGGTGTGACCGACAGACGTGTTATAGTAAATGTCTTAAAGCGGTCTCATGAAGACATGAAGATGGGCCAGTCATTAGGGTCTGTGTAGTAAGAAGAAAATCATACCTGAGATGTTGGTTTTGGGTGTGGCTCCTTTCCTTTCTCAAGATGATCTCTTCACCCTGGTGGCATTCTGGTGGGAATCTTCATTTCTTTGTCCTCAGGGCCGCCTTTCGACTTAAGACATTTATGAAGGCATTCATGGCAGACACAAGAAAAATGACACGCGACACAATTGTAATATACAAAGGTATAACTAACTATTTTATTTTACATTAGAGATACAATATATATTACAAAAAAAACAATTTACAATTAATTTTTACAATAGGCTTTTCAAAGCTAACTAACCTACCCTAACTAGTGTTGAGGGAGGGGGTGGCCCCCCTCATTTACGGAGAGACAGTCTATGCGTCCTCACATCATGGTGGTCGTGCAGGAAAGAGACAGAAAGATAGCAAGGGGATTATGGGAAGGGGGTTTCTTTGTATCTCTACGCTCATGGACAATTTACCACCCGTCCATGCTGCAGAGTGTGTTAGAAACAGTGGCACAAGGAAATAGTGCCACACCAGTAGAGGAAGATAGCTGGAAACTTTTGTGTATCTCAACGCACAAAGGACTTTATAAATTAAATAGATTAACATTTGGTATAAAAATAGCACCTCCAGTTTTCCAACAGGTAATTGAAACTTTGTAAAGCGGTTTGAATTTCGTAATAGGCTATCTGGACGATATTCCGATGCGTAGTCAAAATGTTGAACAACATAGAGATCATGTATTTCAAGTGTCTGAGAGAATAAAAGAATATAGCTTCACATTGAAGGACGCGTGATGCGATTTTTTTTTGGGAGGGGCGAATTAAATACATGGATCATATAATAGATAAGGACGGGATGCTACCCAATCCAGACAGGTCCACGGCTATAAAAGACATGCCAGAATCTCATTGCAGAGTTTTTAGGACTCGCAAACTATTATCAAACGTTCATTAAGAACATGCTTGAATTGCGTGCGCCATTAAATGTACTATTAAAAAAGGACAAAACATTGGACTGGACGCCTGAGTGCCAGGCAGCGTTTAATAAATTAAAAGATGTTTTAACGTCAGATTTATCCCTGACTCATTTCAATCCGAAACAAGAGATTATTGTCCCAACTGACGCAAGTTCTTATGGGAGCGGGGCGTGCAGTCTACACAAGATGCCTGATGGGTCCGCTAAGCCGATCGCACATGCGTCAAGAACTTTACTTCCTGCCGACAAGAATGACTCCAAAATCGAAAAGAAAGCAGTGGGAATCATATTAGATGTTACAAAATTCCAATTATTAAATTGCAAACTGACCACAAGCCGCTAATAACGATCTTTGGCTCTAAAAAAAGGTCTACCAACTAACACAGCCAACAGACCGCAAAGATGGGGGCCCATTTTACTGAATTACGATTTCAGTATGGAATTTCTTACATCTGCATACGGATTGTCGCGATTAATCCCGAAATAAAGAGAATCGCTGGAATACACAGTAATAGCGTCACTACAAAGTAAAAAGGACTATACACAAATACTATATAATACAATCAAGGAACTATCAGGCATTTTGGAAGATATAATAAGGGAGGCTGAAAAAGATAGTTTCATCAAAGAAATGACACAAAAAAATCAATTGGATAAATCGGCAGCAGAAGCTTATTCTATGTGCAATGATGTACTGTTGTACCAGGAAAAAGTAGTAATCCCAACTGCACTACAAAAGAAAATTATAAAGGATTTTCATACGGGCACCCGGGGGCTACGCAAATGAACAGCCTCATTAGGTCCTACGTTTACATGAAGAATATGGACACTGATATAGAAGACACGGTACAATCGTGCAAGGGATGCGCATTGGCTGCAAAAGCGCCCCAAATACAATTTAGCCCGTGGCCTAAAGCGGACCACCTATAGCAAAGACCACACGTGGATTCCGCAGGCCCACTGGATGGAACCTACTATTTAATAGTGGTAGACATTTTTTTTCAAAATGGCCTGTGGTATTTCGATGTAAAATCCAACGACGGATTTTACAATCAGTGCTCTTCATGAATTGTTCGCTAGGTTTGGTGTGGTTGGTTTTTTAGTGTCAGACAATTGCACACAATTCACTTCAGCAGATTTTAAAAGCTTCTGCGAGGATTTTCAGGTTAACCACATAACGACGCCAACCTATCATCCCCGTCGAACGGTCAGGCAGAAAGGTTTGTAGACACGTTGAAAAGAGCCCTGAAGAAAGCTAAAGGAATGCCCTCAGAAAAGACGTTACAACAGTTTTTTTCAAGTTTACTGAATTATGCCAAATGAATGACTCTATTGAAGATGTCGTCGGCAGAGTTAATGTTCGCAAGGAAAATTAGGCCGGTCTACCAAAACAGGTGAAACCGCTAAATACTATAGTTCTTAAAAAGGAGTATTTACCTGGTAAAAAGGTATTTTTCTAGGAACACAAAAATAATAGCACGATGTGGAACTAGGAAAGGTCTATAACAGGATCTGGCGGATAGTCTACATTATTGAAGATCCAAGATTTACACACAAGTAACATTTAAACCAAATTCGGAAACGTATAACTGATGACGAAAGACACCCGCCTGCTGCACAAGAAGTAATGAACCAGATATATAACAGGTTCGACTTGGTAACAAAATAAGCAGCCGGACATCGCCTGTCTTCCAGGAAAAGGAAAATGATCCACGCGATATGGATCAACCCCAGGAAAAAGAGCTATACGATCATCCCAGGGGAGTGAAACGCTCGGGAGGGGGGGGTGATGTGGAGTACAAATCACCCCTATTTCAGAACTAAGTGAAATCAACTAGTCCTATGAATACCACTGGTTTCAGAGGCAAAATTGAGACATTCATACCATGTTTAACCGCAGGCTACGAATCCGTTACTCTCATACAACTTTAGTGGCTCCTGTATTCTTTATGATGAAGACATATTATATTTTATACACTCTACACTACTTGTGGTTTCTTTCATTTGTAACCCCTAGCACAAGTCTGCAACAGAAATACACACGCACAGACATACAATTTCACTTATATATATGTGTGTGTGTGCATGTGTGTGTGTGAAATCAATTTGCTCCTGTATTGCTGCGAGACTAAATTGAAAGAGCAATGTCCTGCAGTTACGGTTTGCCTATCCAAATCACGTTAGTCATTCTGATTATGGTGGAAGCGTAAATCAGGCTCATAACCAGATCTTGTTGAGATGTCCTTAATTAAATCCGATTGTTCTATTAAATCAACATTGCTGTCTGTTAATAGCAAGTTCCCATTGAATTAAAAGGACGTTAGGTGATCGGGTCATGTAAACAGATCGATGAATTTTCATGTGCACACGACATGACCTTAATATTTGCCTCTAATCACATCGAGGCTTTATCATAAGGACTTCACCTGAAACCCGCTAAGGAAATGATCATTAAATTTTAGAGTTGGAATAGAGTTAGCAAGCATTGAGTAAGTTCTTAAACTCTTATTGACACATAATGAGTTTGAGCTTTTGAAAAAAGAAAAAAAGATATGCCATAGTTTCCAAATAGACGGCCGTGTTTGAAGTTTGCGGTAAGGGTACCACCTTTAAGATGATGGGACCTCAAAGCTGAAATCTATAAAATTCGTAAATTCTGGCGAGGTATTTTCTGTCTCTTTTGCTGGCGAAGTGTCAAAGGTCAACGTGCACATTTTAGTTCAGGGTTGCTAGACAAGCTTTCCGTTTATGTATACGCCTTCACGTCTAACTACATATTTCTCACTCTCTCTCACCCACTCTTTCACTATTTCTTTCTTGCTAATACAAGTAAACTGTCTCTGATATTTTCTGTGACTGCTTTATAAGTAAAGCAGTTTATAAACATCGACAACCAAGCAGGCGAAAAGCATATGTGTCAGAACTAAGATATGAATGTATGCATCGATAAATAAACATATAACTTATGTTTTTTTTGTGCACACGACATGACCTTTTTCCGTGACATTTATTTTTCTCAAAACATAACTTATGTGTAAACAAACGTCTTTTACAGGCACTTTTATGTTAGTTGGGCCTTTTATCTTGTCCGTGTTGATGTTCACAAACATATATATATATGATGGAAATTCTTTGCACTTCAAACAAGCAAAATTCGTCAAATATATTTAAAATAAACTTCTACAGAAGACGCCTTGCGTACCGCAAATCCAAACACAATTAAACAGTGCGGAAGCTTCTACATTTTTAGCACAAAATTAACATTATATATAGTGTATACTATAATAATCTTATATATAAACAGATATGTGTATGTCTGTCTTTCGGTCCGTCTGTCTGTCTCCATATTTTCAAATAGTACCTACTCCGAAACTGAAAGTCGTAGAGTGGCGGTAGTGGTCTCAAATGATTAGATTTTTTACGGGTCGTTATTGTTTGGGTCTTTTAAATTGTTTTTAAGGAGTCAATAAATAACACTTTAACATTTTATTTTCTTCAGTTTAATCATCTCTAGGAAGTCTTGAAAGAAATGTTGCTTAAAATATAACTTGGTTTGTTCTTTTACCTCCTTATCTCGTAATATTATTTCCTGTATTCTAATATATGTGTGTATGCGTGTGTGTAGGTGTGTGTGTATCTTTGTGTGTGTGTGTGTGTGTGTTCTTTGAGTGGATGGATGTACGCGTGTGCGTGCGTATGTTTGATTTTCTTGTTATACTCTTACAACATTATATTATATTCTTTTTTACGTCAGTGTGGTCTGATAGAAGTTCTTAAATATGTATATACATGAATATGTGTGCATGTGTGTGCGTTTATATGTGTGGATATGATATATTCTAAATATAATAACAACAGTCTCATTGCTTTGTAAAAATTGATGTTATATTTTTTATTTAAACACAAGTCAAACATATATATATATATATATATATATATATATATATATATATATATATATACCTTACATAATGTACGGTTGAATAGTTTCAATAGAAAATGCGCTAAACGGCGTCTTATAAATAGGGCTAGGGAAATCGAATATTCTCATCACCACTTTTGGATCTTGAGTATACATCTGTCACATATACACACAGTTAATCAACTGAGAACCACAACACTGTATAAAAAAATCATATAAGATATCAACGGATATATACTCGAGAGTCAAAACATAAAAAAGAATATTCTGTTTTCCTAGCCTTTGTTATAAATTACGAATCTATCGCTACAAAAAACTGTTTAATTTCAACACACTATAAAACCATGTCTTACATAATGAGATGCTGGCAGAAATTTGTCCTTTAAATGTAAATAAACTTTTTAGTCGAAGTTCAGAATTGATATATTTCTCTTTGTATTTGTTTAATTTCTTTATTAAAGAAAGGGTCTTACGTTTTCATATATGAACCAAGAACACCACGGACTTTCAAGATTAGAAATTTTATCCAAGATATTTACATGGGTGGACGAAAATACATAGGAGGCACTTCTCTGCTGATTACAACATAGTTGTCTTCAAGTCTTATGACAAATAATACATGTTCGACACCCCTTTTAAGTAATAAACTATTGCACTTTTTCACGCATGGTTTGCAATAGTTTATACAGCTTGTTTCTATATCCATTGACAAACAGTTATCCTAGAGTGTTCTTGGGGACCTAGTTATAAATTTGTATAACATATATACATCGCAACAAAGATACACTTTTAAGGAGGTGAAATATTCAAACTATTAGAAAAGAAAGGAAGTCTCAGACTAAATGACAGAAGATGAATTCCCGACTTATATACACTTACAATTTCTCGCGAGTATTTGTTAGTATTTCGTAAGCAAATGCGGAATGAAAGGCTAAAAAAAGTATGCAGTTTCGCTTATTTCATAGTACTGTGTCCGTATTAACTAAATACATCACGTCCTAATTATTTTGCATATGTCTTGTTGTGAGTCTTTTAACAAAAACATATATACTATTGTTACCTTTTTCTGTGTTTATTAACCGATTGTGTCGAAAAAGAATCATTTTTTGTCTGCAAGAATATTAAATAGAAAATTTCATTTTTCCCCATCTTTATATTGAGAAGATTTCTTTCGAAGAAAATAACATGCGATAATATCCCCATATACCCGTCGAAACCAAACTTATATCGATATATAATTGATGAGCGCTAAAAAATGTTGTTAGAACCACACACAAACACACACACACGTGTATATATATATATATATATATATATATATATATATATATATATATATAAACCTAACTCCTATCCTTACATCATCAACGCTCTGATCCCCATCTGGCATCAATTGGGATGGATAGCTCTCGTCTGGGAGAGGCCCCGTGGGTTTGACCTTTACTCCTTATCTGAAATGGAACACGTACATCAAGTATGTTGCCAAGGTCGCTGGAAAGATTGTGAGATCCTTCTACCGCTCCAGAAGATATCTCACTACTGATACAATTCTCTATCTATATAAAAGCCAAGTACGTCCAAGGATGGAATACTGCTTTAAACAATTACGTCGCAGATCTCTTTATATATAAAATGTTTTTTACCGTCCTATATTACATTCAATTACATTTTATTCAACTAAAAAACTTTTAAAAATATTTAACGAGACAAAATATATAATCCACAATTCTTGTATTTTTTCGTTTCTTTTAGGGGAGGTGGCAATATTGATAAATGTAGGCTAAAGTGTTATTCTTGTTTACATTTTAAAAAGCAAGCGAATTCAACAAGGATCGTAAAAATATTCCTCCTTCGCTAACCACGCATTCGCGTCTCGCGTCATTTCTTGATTTGGTTTAAATAGTAAAAGAAAAAAAATGCGACATTATTTCGATTTCGTCACTGTGAACCAGTGGATAAAGGAGCAGAGTCGAAATGTAGAGGTTTCAGTTTAGAGCCAATGTAATTTAGTTTTTTTTTCGGGGGGGGGGGTAACAATCTTAAAGGTTTATATATGCGCTTTTTTACGTTCTACATTCTCCTATTTTTTTTTTAAATCAAGATGAAACGAAAAACCTTCCGTTGGTTTTGCGGTGTTTTCTTTTTGTGTGTTTTTGTGTTCATTTTATTTTTATTTTGGTTTTATTTTTAAGAGATTACGGTGATAAGTGTAATTATTATACTAATTAATAAAAACAATAATCAAAAGATAAATACACGGAAAATGTTTCGTTTAATCTGATTAGAATAATATTACCTATTTTAGTTCTTAAATAAAATTTCTGCTTCTTAAAAAAACTTTGAGACCAACAATTTTTAAGCACTGAGGCCGGTAATGAAACAGTCAACATTACCACAGCTTAAATGACTAAATGGATGTTTTTTGGTGTTTTCCGCTCTCTCCACCCAGTATGCCTACTGGTTCATTTTTTTTCTTTTTCTTCTCGCTGCTCTTTTTTACGGCTGAGTGCTGATCAATGCTCTCTCCACCCGTACTTGACATTTCGATACCGGTCTGACCATGAGGAGTTGGGAGTGTCTAGTCCAAATATATCTATATAATTATAAAACTCAAATGACCTTGTAATGAGTGCTGTAACCACACATCCGGTTTACGACTTCCGGCTGCATATGTCTACATAAACATAAACCCATAACAGCGTAAACAAAGAGACACAAATTGCTACTTTGGCAGAATTTGGCCTGCGGACTGAAATATTAGCGTTATTATTTAGAAATTATTATTTAATATGGGAAGGGTGGGGATTTTTTTCAGCTGTTTTGTATTACAACTATACTGTTGCAATTTTCTTACAAATAAATCAACTTTGACCGGTTGACAACTATAAGACCATTTTACAACGGCGATTTACCCACTTCTTCTTTTTTTTAATTTAATCTCCATTTTTTTAATACACCTTTCTTAAAAACATTCATACATTTTCTTCTACACTACCAACATAAATAAATAACCCCGAAAAGTTTGTTTTTTTACAGATAAATAATCAACAAAATAAAACGTATTGTTTTACTGTGTACGTTTTCAGCGTCGTAATTGTTTTTCTTTTTAAATCATCCAAATGATCAATGGTTAATATTTTCTGCTTTTTTTACATCGTTCATTTCCACATTGTCTTAATTAGTTTATTGACCTGATTATTAACATACATTAAATATTTGACCCAATGGGTCATGAATGTTCGTTTAAAATAAATGAAAAAGGTTACATTTTATTTCCATTTAAAAAGCCATTCTTAACATGGGGAGAGTGTTTTTTAACTAATCTGTACATTCAACTAACAATTTCATTTAAAAAAGATTTATCAAAATTTGAATTTAACTTGAAGTACTACGGTTCAGTGCACATTTACCTATAAGTATGGAAAACCACTTATAATTCTATTGCTGTACTTTTTTTTTCAAAAATAAACAATTATAAACAGAACAACCGATAAAAATCTATCTATATTCTTTTTTTCATTTTAATATACTTTCATAGATAAATGTTTCTGTTGTGTCGCAAAAACTATTTTCTTTACATCAGAAGTGGCACGCTCATATATTAATTCCATAGCTAAAATACTGACCCAACGGGTCACGCGTCATCTAGTATATATATATATATATATATATATATATATATATATATATATATATATATATATATATATATATATAAATGAAATAAAAATTACAATTACATTTACCTAAATGATCCAAGATGGTAAAATTAAAGTATATTATAAATATTAAAGAATTAATATTTATAAAATTATCTCAGCCAGATGTAAAAGCTCGATAAAACCAAATAGGAAATAGAGCTTATAATATGAGCAAACAGTTAATAAAATATGTTAAAAAAAACACTTTGAAATGAGTTAAAACATACTTAATCTGAAAAGGAAACACTAGATAAATGGATAGTCTTTAATCCGCGGAGTTTCGAAGAAATACTCTCTTTCTCATCAGAGGGTAGGAATTAGCAAAACGCGGGATCGGATTTTGCATGGTGAAGTATTTAATGAAACAACAAGTAAGTCAAAGATCTTACTTAAAAACAAAAAAAGTGAAGCAGAGGGAATATGGTGAAGAAAAAGGTGATTACACATGAATGGATAGTCTGTTAGAAGATAAAAAATCCAGTGACGGTAAAATCCAAATGTAAAACTTCAAGAAAGTTAAAAGAATTTCCATTTGTACAAGTAAAATCCAAGGAAATTCCGTAATTGGAAGAAGATGGTCCATAATAATCCAAAGACAGAAATCTATGGAATAATTCACAAAAATGTGTACAAGGAAAAAAGAAAAGATTCCAATAATATTAATAAAAGAAAAATAAGATATGCTTTTCACTCTACCTCCGAGACATATATATATATATATATATATATATATATATATATATATATATATATTAACTGTGTCAATCGCTTTATACGTCACAAAAAATGAAAATTGTACCATCAAAGTGTTTCTTTAAGTTTAGTTATTTCCCAAAATCTTATTCAAATTCATGCTGTGTTCACGAAGTCCTTGCATTTTATTTATTATCCAAGAAATATTACTGTCCATCGCTTTATTGCAGATCTCTTACCATGCAAAAAAGAAATCAGGCGAATAAAGGTTATCGAAAAATAAAGGATAGTTGCTGGACTCGCAGAAGGATTGTCCATCTGAAATTTAGCCACGGGGCTGGAATGAGATCCAAAAACCTTGGCTGCATTCAACCCGAACACCAAATCCAGAAAAATAAGGGCATCAAGAGAAAACTTTTAGATCGGAATATTCGGAAAATCCGCAGGAAAGTCAACCGAAACACAATACAACCAATAACCTTTACCTACCACTTTCCTACTTAATTATCTATCCTCACCTCTACACCCATTAACCTAGTTACATACATCTAATAACCTCACCAATTAATATTATCCGACTCATTAACCAATAATTCTACTTTTCCCATCTTTACTATCATCAATAATCACCCTCAATCCGCCTACCTATCTATATTATCCGAACCTGCCCCCTTCTCTTTTCTCTCTTCCTCTCTCAACATATATTATCCTTAATAACAACGTCTACAAAATGTAAATACCGCATTAATTGCACTCTCCCCCCCGGTCTATATCGACCCCCCATCATTAATTAATAATTCCCATCTTTACTACCATCAACAATCATCCTCAATCCGCCCACCTATCTATATTATCCGAACCTGCCCCGCTTCTCTTTTTTCTTTTTTCTTTTCTCAACATATATTATCCTTAATAACAACGTCTACAAAATGTAAATACTGCATTAATTGCACTTCCCCCCTCCGCCCGCCTATATCGACCCCACCTACTTTCCACCTACTCACTATCATCAATAATCAACTTTAATCCGCATTAAATGTTTTCCCCCTCCTCCTCTCCCCCCAGGTATATGTCGATCCCTCCCTTCATACCCTCCCCCCGCCCAGCATCCGCATCCATCTCGAATTATAGAATTATATTATTTAATTTTATGCAGATATCAATAACACCTCCAAAGGATCTAAAATCCGCCGTCCTCATAAAAAATACCTTGCCATGGTGACAATATTTACCACTACGGTGCTACTGATCACTTACTCCCACTCCCTCTTACACAACAACAGATACCATGAGGCAAAAAAACTCTACTCCCACTACTCCCCCTAAGTACTCAAAAAACTTCAACCTGAACTAGCGCCCATACTTTCAAAACTGTTTAAACGTTGTCTTAAGGAGAATAGTTTCCCATCTCCCTGGAAAATCTCATCAGTATGCCGTGTATTTAAGAATTCAGGTGATCGCTCATCCCCCCCCTCAGTACCGGCCAATAAGTCTCCTGTGCGTCATGAGTAAGTTGCTAGAATCTGTGTTAAATACAGAAGTAATCAACCATCTCAACAAAAATAACCTTCTTAGTGACACTCAATATGGTTTCCGTTCTGCTAGATCTACAGCAGATGTGCTTACAGTTATATCGCATAGGATTAGCAAATCTCTCGACGGTTGCAATCTTTCTAGGGCAGTTGCTCTTGACATATCTAAAGCCTTTGATAGGGTATGACATAAAGGTTTACTTCATAAGATCGCTAGCTATGGTATAGCTGGAAAAGTCTTCTCAATTATTAAATCATTTCTTTCTCCAATTCTCTCTCCTCTGATCTTGAGCACGTAGTACAATGGGGAAAGGAGTGGCTGGTTACTTTTAATGCATCTAAAACCAAGCTTCTCTCTTTACATCATCAACATTCTAATCCACATTTGGCATCAATTGAAATGAATGGCTCTCGTCTTCAGGAGGCCTCAAGTTTTGACAAGCTTCTGGGCTTGACCATTACTCCTTATCTTAAATGGAACATGTACATCAAATCTGTTGCCAAGGCCGCTGGAAAAATGGTAGGATCTTTCTATCGATCCGGTAGATATCTCACTGCTGATGCTATTCTCTATCTATATAAGAGCCAGGTACGTCCAAGGATGGAATACTGTTGCCACATCTGAGCAGGAGTTGCTAGAAAGGACTTGGCCTGCCTTGATAGAGTTCAAAATAGACTTCGTAGCCTCGTAGGAGATGTCCTTTTCTCCTCCTTGCAACCTCTATCTCACAGAAGAGATGTTGCGAGTTTGTCTCTGATGTACCGTTATTTTCATGGAAAGTGTTCGACTGAGCTTCAATCTATGGTCCCTCCTCGCCAAACCTTCACAAGAAACACTCGTCTAGCTGTAAACACTATCAATAATTCCCCCCACTCTTTATGTATGCCTAAACCTAAACGTAGATTCCATGAACAAAGCTTCTTCCTTAGAACTGCACGCATGTGGAATTGTCTTCCGATTTCCTGCTTTCCGGCTGACTACAATATGGTTGTGTTCAAGTCTAAAGTAAATAAGTTCTTGATGAGACGTTCCATATAAGTTATCAAATTTACCAAATTTTCATTACTAATGATTACTATATTGTCCAATTTCTACTGTATACTCTTTAACCCTTATCCTTGAGTGGCCTCTGGGCCTTGATAATGTGGTGATGCCTTTGTAAAAAAAATAAAATAAAATAAGTATTTTTAAAACTTTAACGTCTACTTTTCTTTCTTTCTTTTTTCTTTTTTCAAACGTATCTAATAGAAGCTCTTTAGCGTCTTTTCACAACTGAAATTCTTCTATAAAACCTCCTCACACTACCACACGATCTCCCTCTCTATTTAATACCCCAATAGCTTTCTATCCATTTCTGTAAGTTTAAACTTCAGTCCACCTATAAATTCCGATGAAATTGGTACTCTACCTCATCTCCTGGGGTGAAAATCCAATGGAAACAGTAATGTAAATTTATTATGGGCTCAATAAAAAATTTAATAAAATTATATATATATATATATATATATATATATATATGTATATATATACATATATATATATGTACTAGCAGAAGTAGCCACCGTAATCTGTGTTCAAAAACAGCCTACAGAAAATGGACTGTGATTGATGAAAGTATGATAGGTTATGAAAAGGAGGGGGTTTTAAAGAGATAGGTTTTTATGCTAAAAAAATTTACCCTAAGCAAAATATGATTAAAGTAAAGATAATTTTCGCGGAAATATATTTTTTTATATCAACTTTGTCTCCATTCGTAGCCAAGAGTGACCAACAAAATGACGTTTACTTACAAAGAGAAAATGTTATATATAATAATATAAATATACAAGAAATAAATGTTACCATAGTTAATGAAAGTTGCTTTTATGTCAGAAAAGTACATTGGTTTGTATTTTTAAGTAGTTTATAATTTTATTTTTATTCACGAACCGTTTAAAAAAAATCAAAATGACAGTGACTTTGAAATGCAGAACCCCGTTTTCAATTTGAAGGAGGAGCACCTGAGAATTCTGTGTTAACAATTTAAGAGAGTTCCGTCAACGTAAGGAATATTTATAAACATATTTTAATGTTTTCCGTTATTTTGTGATTGAGGAATTTTCGATTATGGCATGTGTAGTTTATATAAAAATTCATTTAAGTAGTTATCTCCTCAAATATCATTTTAATTTCGGTTCGCTGAAATTAGTTCAAATAAAGAGCATTAAAAACTATTTCAAAACAAAAAAAACATGAACTGAACTTTTATTGACTATGGTAACATTTATTTCTTGTATATTTATTTTTTCGGGCAGTCGTTTGTTGGCTTTTCTTCTAAATACACTTACTAAATAATATCGACCAAATATCGAAAAAAAAGAAACAAAAAAAGTTTCGAAAAATAATGAAGCTTTACTTACTTTAGTAAAATAATCCGAAACAGCAAAATGGGATATTAAAAAAGTAAACACGTAATTACTTTAGTTTTTGAAAGCAAAGAATCGATATAAATATGAATAAGAGGAAAATGGCGCCCTTTTCAAGCAGAACAGCTTCGTTTCAGTTTTATGGTATTGAACGGTGTAGTATTGCGCCGTCGGATTCAGGGTTGCGCTATTGCAATGTAAAGAACCGCAGAAAGGGTTGTAATCAACTAAATTCCTTCTAGTACACTGACAGAATAAGCTTAAATAGATATATAAATAAAAATAAAAAGGTTATGTAAATATTTTTAAAAGACACGTAATCACGTGAGCAGGGGTTTTCCTTCTTTATACACGATAACAAGTAACCTTCTTATTTTTATTATTAATCCATTTATCTATCTTCGAAATAGTGTCACGTGCAAGTGGAGAAGAAAAAAAAACAGAGTTATGCAAAATGTGTGTCGAGAATTGTCTAAAGTTCCGATTTGGGGGGGGGGCTTTCAATTTAATAAGAACGTGAATTTATGAGGTGAATTTATTCGACACAATATGATTAAACTCTAAAAAAAAAAAATAAAAGCTAATGTGAACTAAGATTAATGTTAAGGTATTATTGTGGACCCTCGCCCCTTTTAAAAAACCTTCTTAAACTTTGTGAAATATTTACATTCTATGGAGGTTAGGCGCGAACGAACACCCCATAATTTTATTATACCATATTTCTTCAAACTGAAACATAATTATCAAAATATACTTACGCAAATAGATATGAAAAGTCTTTGTTAAAGTGTGTGCCATATTTCCATGGGTACAGGCGCGAACGCAGATCCCAACATTTTATTATAGCATCCCTATTTAAGTTGAAACATACTTATCAAAGTATTCTTATGTACATCTATATCAAAAACACTTGTAAACGTTTTTTTTTTCATTTTTAATTTCCATACTTTGAGAGCCAGGCGCGAACGCAGACCCCACAATTTTTATGAACCACCGTTCTGCCAGATCAAACATACCCATTACTGATCCTCGATAAATCTTCTATCATCATATGTAATCAGTTTTTTAAAATAGTCAACCATATAGGAGCCTATTCGTGACCACACACACACACACACACACACACACGTTCAGCTTTATATTATATATATATATATATACATATATATATATATATATATTGTGTCCCGAACGCTAAGCAGAATTAATGAGTTGCTTACAATTATTGTAGTTATGCGTGAATGCGTGAGTGTGAGTTCTTTTTCTATAGACGCTGAAACGGCCGAGCCGATATTTTTGGAATTTCACACAAATGAACTTTATTCGTCTGCGAGCGTATTTTGTTAGACTTTGTATTGAAATGCTTCTGGTAGTATAGAAAATCGATAATCGAAAAATTCGATTTAAGGAGATTTTAATCTGATTTTGACCAAGGTTTACACCTGTATACAGACCAACAGTTCATTTGAGAATTTTTATCACGGCAAAAACAGAAGGGACCGATCAACAATAATTTATATTACAGGTGCGAGTTCGAAATGAATTTTACTGTTTCGAACGCAATTAGACCAAGATACTCGACTTTTGTATGTTCAACTTTAATACTACAAGACAGTATATAGAAATAATTTTATAAAATTAATAGTAGGTTCTCTACAGTGCAATGTCGACTAGAAAACCGCTTCTGTGGTACCAGTCTTCAAGAACTCTGGTGAAAGAACTGACCCACTAAATTATCGCCCCATTAGCCTCCTCACTGCGGCGAGACATGCAAACGTCGACCCAGTGCACCGCAATGGGCTAGCGACTAGAGAAACAAATTAATCAAATTGATTAAAAAACTTAGCGATTTTACAGATTTGGACAGCAATAAAATATTGAAAGCGTGAAACATTCCTTGATCCTCATTTAATCTCGGGTAAGTTTAATGCTCCTTGATAGTTCTACTAATGTTAGTGTCTACAACAATGTCTTTAAAGGTAGGGAAAGAGTAATTCTTTGAGGGAAGATTCATACGAGTTAAAAAAAAGTCAGAGTAACCACATCAGAAAATATCTGTCTATTATTCCTCAAGTTTATGGAAAAGCAGGTGTTTTGTGGAGGAGACGAAATAGAAAAAATTGCCGCTAAAACTATGGCAAAATGAAGATCCTAATCCTCCTTCAAAACATAAGAACCGATGACGCGATATCGACCCTGGAAAACCATGGTGACCGAATAAAAATTATTTGCCCGGGGAGAAATAGGACTTGCGTCTGTTGCTATACATGGACAGAGATTTTGTTCCAGATGCGATGAACGGAGGAACACAAACCACTCAGGGACACAGCGAAGGGAAACGAGAGCAGGATAGAGAAGGTGCGGTAGGTTTCGTTTGTATAAAACCCCAAGAATGGTTGATGTGACGTAATTGTGAACATTTACTCAATGCGACAGTTACATCGTCTAAACCTGTCATAATAATGGCCAAAATTAGAATAATGGCCCGAAAAAGTCCAATAATCCAACTTAACAAATTTCATTAAAAAATCCAGAAAAAGGGCTAAGACAAATGTAATATATGTCCTTAAGTCGAGCATCAAAGATAAGAGTAATTGTGTGTATAATTTTTTTTTTTTAATTACGAAAAACAAATACAGGCGTCTACATTGTTTGACAAAGCATATACAATTAGCCACTGGAATTCAATTAAAGAGTTGATTATAGAAAATTATGGTACTATTGTTAGGCACGATATCCAACGATAGGCACATGGAAACAGCAACACAATAATTTACTTGCAATAACCCTTATCCCTGAGTTGCTTCCGGGCCTTGATAAGTGGTGACCACTGTGTAAAAAAAAAAAAAAAACAACGGGTCGATATATCGTCGGCTATAATTGCTGGCATGGGTCGCTTCTTCATTGCGTCGTTGCAGGTATCCTACTATCGTCGATATTAATGGCATGGCGAAATTTAACGCGTATACAAAAATAGCCAACAAATGCACTTTTATAAAAAATATATAATTTATTTAACATTTAACAAGTACGAAAGATATTTGGTTGAACTATTGTGTGCACAGCAAACTACTGTGTCCCGCACGTACGGGGTGCACGCTTCAATTGTTTAAAACAATAGAATTATATTTAATTCTCTCTTTGGTCATTGAAAGAGAAAGAGAAGGGGAGTGAGAGAGAGAAATTTAGAAAAAGAGAGAGAGGAGGCATCCATACATAACGTTAAAACATAGTTTTGTTTTTGTATCCATGAGTTCTTTTCGGGTTTGTCCTTTCAAATTCTAAGGTCTTATATTGTTTTGACTTTGTTCAATATTATAAACAAACTGTCGTTTTTAGCTTGAGTAATAGCAGAATGTTTTCAAAATCACAAGCACCTGCTTAACACATCTGCATCTTATAATTGTAAGAGAGTAAAAGCGACAGCTAAGACAGATTACTCTGAAACCACCAAGAATCGCATTGAAGCCCAGAAATTAGGAACCCGTGATTTTTGGAAAATCTACAACAGTTTAGTAAATAATGGGCGGTTAACGATTCCCCCACTATAAAACAATCACCAGGTTGCTTGCAGGGCAACCGACAAGGAAAATCTGCTTCCCAGTCGGTTTGCCTCAAACTCCACACTGGACCTAGCACACCACTCCCTCCCCGACTTTCCTTTGCGGGCAGACGCCACAGGTGCATGGTATCATAAAAACCTGGACACCCCAAAAGCATGTGGACCAGATCTCATCTTGGCTGTGCTAATAAAAAATGATCTGCTGAGATTGCTCAAGTTCTCTCCAAACTTTACAATAAATGCCTTAGCGAATCTTGCTTTCCGGACTGCTGGAAAACCGCTTCTGTGGTACCAGTCCTCAAGAACTCTGGTGAAAGAACTGACCAACTAAATTATCGCCCCATTAGCCTCCACCCACTTTTCACCAAAATATTTGAGGTTTTTTTGTTTTTTTTTTAATTCAATTTTCACCCCAAACAAGGCACAGTGCCACTTTGAAGCAGGGGGCTACTATCAGGGACTTAATTAGCGGGGTCATTATGAAGGGAGATGAGTAGAAAGATGTTTGTTAACATTACACTTGAACTTCTGCATATCATTGCAGTTGGGAAAGCAGAATCCCGGAAGGAAGTTCCAAAGACCCGTAGTTATGGGGAATAAACTATTGGAGTAAAAGGCTTTCTTGCACCTTGGGATCTCTACTGTAAAGGGATGAAACTTAGTAGCTTGTCGGGTTTGTCGGGAGTAGTTACGTCGGGGAGGTACAAGTGTTTTCAGTTCGTCAGAGCATTCACCATTAAAGTATTTGTAGAACAGGCAGAGGGATGCAACATTTCGTCGATGGGACAGAGGCTGAAGCCTAGATGACAGTTCAGGACCTATCAGGTTGGCGACTCTCTTTTGAATCCTGTCCAGGAGCGAGAAACAAGCAGCAGATGTTCCAGCCCAGATGTGACAACAGTACTCCATACATGGGCGAATGGTTGCCTTATAGAGGTATAGGATACTGTCAGGCGTAAGTAGTTTTCTAGCACGGTAGAGGGAGCCAACTTTCCTTGCAGCAGCCTTGGCAATGCTCTCAATGTGTCTATTCCAGTTCATATTCCCTGTAAACGTTAGGCCGAGGAGTTTAAAAGAAGTACTTTCAGGTAATGTGTTCTTGGTCATTGCTATTGGTGGTAGAGAAGGTTTCTTGTAGTTATTGAAGGAAACAAGCTTAGTCTTAGCAGCATTGAATGTGACCAACCATTTTTGTCCCCATTCCACTACGGATTGGAGGTCATCCTCTAGTGAGTCCTTAGTTAATCAAGTCCTAGTCCAACACCTAACAGCTGCTAAACTCCTGGCTGACAAACAATATGGATTCGGGCAAGCCCGTTCAACAGCAGATATCTTTACTCTAGTCTCTGAACGTATATACCGTTCACGGGACAAAACAGTGGGGTAGAGCGGTAGCCTTTGATATATCTAAGGCTTTTGACAGAGTATGGCACGATGGTCTTCTAAGGAAAATAAGATCATATGGTATCACTGGAAGAACACACAATGTAATAAAATCCTTCTTAAGTAAGAGAAAAATCTAAGTTGTCATCGACGGTCGTACTTCTAAAAAATATGATATAAATACGCGGGTACTCCAGGGGTCTATCCTTGGACCTTTATTTTCCTGATATTCACTGATATTCATAAATAACCTCCCTGATAAATTTGTTTCGGAGATTGGTATATTTGCCGATGACACAGCTCTCTATAACAGGCATGAAGGGAAAACAAATGAACACGTCTAAGGAAATGACAGAATCACTAGAGGATGACCTCCAATCCGTAGTGGAATGGGGACAAAAATGGATGGTCACATTCAATGCTGCCAAAACTAAGCCTGTTTCCTTCAATAACCACAAGAAAACTTTTCTACCACCAATAGCAATAGCTAAGAATACACTGCCTGAAAGTACTTTCTTTAAACTCCTCGGCTTAACGTTTACAAAGCGCATGAACTGAAATATATACATTGAGAACACTGCCAAAGCTGCTGCAAAGAAGGTGGGTTCTCTCTACTATGCCAGAAAATTATTTATGCCTGAAAGTATTCTGTACCTCTAGAAGGCAACCATTCGCCCATATATGGAGTATTGTTGTCACATTTGGGCTGGTATATCTGCTGCTTGACTCTCACTCCTGGATAGGGTTCAAATGAGAGTCGCCAACCTGATAGGTCCTGAACTGTCATCTAAACTTCATCCTCTGTCCCATCGACGAAATGTTGCATCCCTCTGCCTGTTCTAAACATACTTTAATGGTGAATGCTCTGACGAACTGCAAACACTTGTACCTCCTCGACGTGAGTACCCGACAAACACGAAAAGTAACTAAGTCCTGTTTATATAATATAGACTTCCTGTTTTAGTTAATATTTTTTCAGGATAGTTAACATTCTATAACTCATAATCAATGCATCATAATTTACATAACACGAATGTGAATAAAATTATCTGCCGAACTCGCATGTGTTAAACGGTTGAAAATGATTTGTAAGAATTTTTGTATCGTTTATAAGTCAATAACAGCAATACTGAGTATGTGAACTGCATGGACAGAGAAATAAGATGAAAAGATGCACGGAAGGGTCTTTAATGATTTTGTAGATGTGTCGGATAAGTGATCATCGCAATGGTTTAGACCTAGGTATTTGGAACCTATAATATGTTTGCACAGAGCAGGCACTAGGAACGCGACTGTTCAAGGAAGTGGTTCAAGAATAGAATGTTGCTGTAGAATGCCGAATATGTGGGAAGACAGTCGCGCACATAGCAGCAGGGTGTAACGGATTGACTTTCCTCTGATAGGTTCATAAGAGTAGTAGTTAATGGGCAGAAATCAGAATCTCATAGTTTTAAGGAGTCGATCGCAGGTCCAACTCTTTTCCTGACCTACATTAATGATCTTGCAAATCACATCCTTAGATAATTCGTAGACATTTATGCTGATGACACTACCATCTATGGTAGCACATCAAAGACTGTAAACGACCAAGTTCTCTCTGATTCTCTCTCCTCTGATCGTCAGTATGTGATACAATGGGGAAAAAGTGTCTGTTTACTTTTAATGCATTTAAAACCAAGTTTATCTCTTTACATCGTCAACGTTCTATTTCCCATCAGACATTAATTGAAATGAATGGCCCTTGTCTTGGGGAGGCTCCATGTTTTGACAGGCTTCTAGCCTTGACCTTTACTCCTGATCTATGGATAGTTAACTATAAATTTTAATGCTTAGAATAAATGCAGTAAATCATTAGCATGTCCCTTATATGTCTTTAAAACTTGTTTAACTGACAATAGTTAGAATTCTCACGAAGTTCTGACAGTTATAATTAATACGTATAACATGCTGTATAAAATGTGAATACCAAAAAAGCATATTACCTAAAAATCCTCAGCAAAGAGAGTGTTTTCTGGTGAGTTTGGTTGGATTATCACTAATTTTAATATTTGTTTATGTACAGTTCCATTTTTTAATGACTGACCAATTATCACATATCTTGATAAAACCATCGCTCATGTTTGATTTAATTTCAGGATATCAAAAATAAAAATTACAGATCAAAGCCACAGAAAAGGCGGAAGTAATGTATTTAATGATAACATCAATTCTGTTCAACACAGAAATCGCTCCCCGGCCAATGAATCCGCACCTCCTATGACTTTTACATGTGACATTAACACTTGTCGAAAGTTTTACTAAATTTAAACTTTTAGCGTTTACAAAATTTGATGCAGAGGACTGATGCTTATTAGTCACAGTAACCTCCAGGCAAAATTTCAGTTCGATCAGAGAAGAACTTTTCATCTAATCAAGGTTTCCATGACCTCACTCTAGCAATACTTCTTTGAATATGGAGACGTCAAACGCAGATGAGAGTTGGGCTTATACTTACGCAATCAGGCAGCTGTATACAACGTAACGATTCATGTTCTTATATTCAATTACAATACACCATTGTTAATCAGACAAATATAGGATTATTGATTTTATATTTTAAATAGATTTCCGCAAGTCTATTCATTGTTTTACCAAATTCAAAGTCATTCTTTCCGTATATATTTATTATGTAGTTATTCAATAAAAATAGCTAGACAATCTTTGCTTTTATTATCTCTCTCGGTGATGACCAAAATTCACGTTTGACTGGACTGTCGTTCTTGAGTTTACCGTTTACAAGTTACTATAATTAAATCCCTTCAGTCTCTCTTGAAACTGTTATATTGGACATATTCATCTATCTTTTTGCTTGACTTGGTTTTCCGTTCTTCTCCTCTTTCTCACGGGACTTTCCTCGCAAATCTCAAACGGATGTCCTCGAGACTTCGATGGGCTTTATCAACATAAATGAGCAGATATTATGTGACGCTGCGGAAGTAAATTATTATTATCAGTAACAGTAGAAGTAAAAGTAATTGTGTTATTATCTTATGTATTTATGTATCAAAGTGGTTTTTCTCTATTTATAGACTTTTATATATACAGTAGAGACAATAAGTATTCGATAGATGCTAAATATTTTTTAACATTTTTTGTGGTCTCAAATGCTACCAGAGGCGAGATGAGTTACTTTTCTGTGATTTAACGTATTCAAAATTGGTACACACCTGTTTTGTGACACCTGTAGGGTGTCGTCCAGTCGAAATAAATGAAGAAAAACATTTTTAAAATATACGCCTTTCTCTTCATATACTGGTGATATTTTTACCTAATATGCAAATGAGATGCTTCAGGTTTGAAATAAAAAGCCTGAATTTTCAGAAACAAGGATAAGTTTTTTTTTTCATTTGGACGTTAAAGTAGTAAGTGTAGTCAGAAGTATATCATGTTCTGGAGTGGGAATTTTACAGTAGAGCGTCGGGTTTGGGGGGAACGTGTTTTAAGCAGCAGTGTCGAATTTAAAGTAGTAAATTATTGACAACGATGTGACGAAATTGTTACATTGTTACATGAGAGCGAGCCAGGAATCAACCAAGATAACCGTGGAACATTTAACATTTGATTATTTTAAAAACAGTTTATCATTTCACACACCACACTTGCAGAGAGAATCAAAACCAAATTATATCAATATCTTTTGTTATGGCGAATATAATGTTGTCTGTTGTTATTCTAAAACACATGCTACAAATAAAAGTATAAAATTTCTAAGATAAAAAGAAGTATTTAATACAAAATACTAAATAAATATTTAACATTTTCTTGCATATCCCTCATTGTTTATCATTGCCTATAATTATATGTTGGCACATTTTTGGGAGAAATATTAGATCACCACTCTTTAAAAATAGTTTTAGATCTTTCAAGTTTCTGGGTTTTCTTTTGCTGATTCTGTCTCTCAGCTCTCTCCACAAATTTCCAATCCAGTTTGGATTAGATGGCTGGCTTAGCGACGGCTAAACATTCACATTATGTTCTACAAACCAATTCTTCGTAACTTTTGCAGAATGCTTCGGTTTATTATACTGTCGATATATTTATTCTGAACTGAACTTTAACATTTTCGGAGATTTTAATAGATTCTCTTTTAAAATATTCATGGCACCATATGTACGTTTTTTTCTGTGAATAATGCCAGTGCCACTGGATGAAAAGTTCCGCTAATCATTATATTTCCTCCCCCTGAACCTAATACGTCGATAACTATTCTTAAATGACTCAGTTATTGTCTCCTCGGACCAAATAATGTTATTCCAAAGTCTGACAGGTTTTAAGAGGAAATCATCTGCAAATTCTAGTAGTACACGTTAGGTTTTTCCATAAAAGGGCGTTTTCCTAGCCCCTTATGACTTACGTAACCGTTCTTTTAAACATTACTCTCTATAACTTTAATTCAAAATATTAACATAACAAAGCATTATCGACGATACATAGTGCCCAAATGTGGGAAGATGCGATTTAAGTTAAAACCATCTCAATCTTGACTCACAAGTTATTTAAGGATGAACAAAACAATGATATATAGTCTAACGCATTCGTTTAATATTGTGCAATGGATACTTTTTAACCTAGCAATTTCATATATTTATTTGTAAAATTTCGCAGTTCAACTCTCTAAAGTCATGTTGTAAAACATATCTCTAAAAAGTAGTCCCTTGCGTACATGTTACCTGCCGTTTAATTTTGAGTTAAAACAAGTAGCCGAATGCACTTACACTTACTAATACAAACCTACGTGTATTAGTCAGAATTTAGGCGACGATTACTTATACATACATAAAATAAAAGAGAAAAGTGCTTAAGTAAGTAAAAAAACTTTATAGTTAATAATAGTTAATAGTGATGAATTGTTGATTCTCTGTTACTCCTGCTTTCGGCTTGTCTTATGTTATTGCGAGTAACTATACATAAATGCCGCTACCATTCAGGAATTCCGACAGTAAAAGTAACTTGATTTGAAAGCGTGTAACCAAATAGTGAAATAGTGTTTGTAGAAATACACAATATTATAATTACCAGACGAATTAGTTATTGAGCAATATTATATAAACGCATTTATGATTGTTTGGATATCCGCACTGTAAATGCGAACTTAATGTGGATACTTTATATATATATATATATATATATATATATATATATATATATATATATATATATATTGAATGCCGTGATACTTTGTAAATAGATTTCGACTTTGGATCAGTTCTGAATTCCATATTCTCCAAAAACACCCTACTTGGTGGAAGCTGGTTGAACACACCTAAATCATATACCGCGTCGTTATTATACACACATATGCGCGCATGTATTTTGTGGTTAGAAGCTAAGAAGAAACAAGTCTTACCGTGGGTTCTCAGCGAGTGAGTTCAGATTAAGAAAAGGAAAAACAGATGGCGGCCAGCATTTTATTACGTGCATTCTCGCATAATCTCGTGTGCGCGTGAAGCTGGAAAATACAAAACAAGCTTCATTTCTCGGGCGGGAGAGTAGGCGCAACGGGAGTGGAAATACTTCCTAAAATAATAATCCTTTTTTGCCTGTTTGAGGTGACCCCCCAATTACGGAAGTTCATAAATATATATATATATATATATATATATATATATATATATATATATATATATATATATAGTAATTTATGAAATATATATGGCGATTAAGCTACACTGAATATTCGGCGTTTCATCCACTCTAGGATTCCTCAGGCTTATATATATATATATATATTTATATATATATATATATATATATATATATATATATATATATGCGTGTGTGTATATTTATATATATATACATGTGTGTGTATATATATATATATATATATATATATGCGTGTGTGTATATTTATATATATATACATGTGTGTATATATATATATATATATATATATATGTTGGCGGGTGTGTATGTGTGCGTATGTGTGTGTGTGTGTGTGTGTGTGTATAAAATTGGATAAATGATTCCTACGAGAGAAACATGTGTATATAAACGAGTGGGGTCACAAACAATGTTTATGTTATTTTTTTTTTTTTTTTAATATCTTTTTTTTTTACTTGATGTTTTCATTTTTCAAATTATTGTAATATTTGACATAATTTTAACGCTCCTATGATGATTTCGTTGTGGCTTTTAAGACGACCTTTTTCAGACATTTTGCAAAATAGATGTTTGGTGAAGCCATTTTAAGAATAGCTGTTTCTTTCACAAAAATGGCTGTGACAAAACATCTATTAAAAAAAAATTGAAGCGGACGCTTTAAAAAACAACAACCAGATCGTCCGACACAATTTAAATTGTTCAAAAAATTCTTTCAATAATTTGCAAAATGAAAATATGGAATATCCAAACAAATGTATAAAAATGTAACAATTGTTGCTGACCCTACCCATTTATATATATATATATATATATATATATATATATATATATGGGGGAGTGGACATATGGCTCATCCACATACACACACACACACACACACACATATATATATATATACATTGGGGTTGGACTTATGGCTATCTTAACGGAATTATACAAATACACTTAAACTTTACTCTCTACCATTGAGCCAATACGAGCTAGTTTAAAATGGGTATATCTTTTCTTTAAATGCGAGTTATTATTTTACTTTTTTGCTTTTTTTGTAAAATGTGTTTCCTTCCTTCAGTCGTTTAAGTATTTCAAACAGAATAAATGATATCTTTATCCATATTATATTCTTACAGTATACGATTTGTTATAAGCAATCATAAGAGTTTCATAAAGAAAACGTGATACATAACCATTATTGAAATTAGAGATGAAATTAATTATGAATACGTTAACAGATAAGTCAATAAACACAAGGAAAATGAGCATGAATTGCTAGGGTAAATATATATGAAATTCATATGCTTCATAACGTAAATTATATGGAGTCTCATTTAAAGTAAAAATGAAATCGGATCAAAATTCACGTATAGAACGTAGAACTAACTAGAAGCAGATCCTGGTAGTTTAAAGCCCATGGTTAGGAAGAGAGTACGTCTTTGAGATCATATCTCGCCTACGTGTAGAGTGAGTTTTTATTAAGATTATAATTTTAAGGTCAATGCTCCTGTTTTCCAGTATAATTCAGCGGAAATGACCTGAATATTGTCCAAGGAAAATAACACTGAATATATTGAACAGATAGCTGACGTATTTCCTCTTTCATTGCTATTTTCACACATATTTCTACTGCAAATTTAAATATAATAATTGCATAATATTGATCCCGTTGTCATTATTACAAGTAGAAGATGTGATATTTTTAAATTTTACTTTATAATACTAAAGAAAAACAGAGAAGTACAAGAAACGAATGGAATCAAGACCGCTTCGAAATCATTCTTTTTCATTTTCTTTAATTCTAACCGATGTTTAAAAAACACAAAAGAATAAGAACAGAACATGATTGCAAATAAAAAAACACTGTACCGCCACTACAACTATCGATAATAATAATAATAATAATAATAATAATAATAATAATAATAACTAGCGGAACCTGTTAAAATTCCACAGCGAAATCTGCCATCTCTTCTTCTCTTCTCTATTCTTCTTTAAATTAAATGTAACTCATTTTTCGCGTCTGAGTTTGACCTTAATATGATTAAATATCGAGACATTACATGCAGAACTATTACACACAGGCTGCAGCACAATATCTGAGGTGTGTTATAAGCATATTAGCTTTCCATAACGTCGCTGATCGTAGATTCCTATATTTCATCTGGTGAGAGTTCGCTGCAAAAATCGCTTAGGATCAATGAAGGTAGTAAACTCTCCTCTCTATATTAGATTCCTCCTTCCACCGACACCCATTTACACCGGATTTGCCCGTTTACAATAGAAAATTACGAGAAAACACCGGTTTGCGGTTCTAGTTGATTATAAAAGTGGATTGGCATACAGCTATTCTAACGGTTACTTATTCCATTTTCCTTTTTTTTTACATTTTTTTATTTATTTATTGTTCTTTTTCTTTTATTATCTCATCTAATGGGTATTTACGCCATTTTCGCCTTTTTTGTTTTTTTATTGTTTATTTCTCATTATCGTTTACACATTACACAGAGAAATCGAGTTTATTAAAAAAAAAAAAAAAACGAAACGAACTAACCATGGATTCCATGTTTTACAACAAACTCTTACAGTCGACAACTACTACTTACGTATCCCACTGTATTTATGCAACGTTCGTTTCTTTTCCACCATGGAGTTTTATTTTCTCTGTGTGTTATGAGGTGTTTTTTGTTGGTTTTTTTCTTTACCAACTGCGACTGATTTACGGTCAGGCATGGATCGAGCGACACCGGCAATCATCGATGTCACCATCGACCGTTCTTCATATGTTCATATGATTCCTACACTTTATAGTTTCCTTATTTTATTAATTTTATTTTTCCCTTCGGTTATGGTTACAGTTATTTTTAAGGAGATACTCGATTTTATATTTTTCTTATTTTAGTTGTATTTCTTTCCGTCAGCTATGTTCACAGTTAATTTTAAGGTGACAGTAAGGTGGAGGGGTGGATTCTTATTAGATTAGTAACTTCTTTATTATTTATTTTCTTAACTGGATAGCTACTATGACAGCGATAAATACCGTCTATAACCGATGTTCATAATTTACGAAACGAAACGAATTGGAAAATAAACACAAAAAATACAAAAAACTACGGGTAAATAGTTGGCAAAAACAAAAACACACACACACCCACAAAAAAAAAACATCCGAAAAATTGAATACTAAATTATATTAAACATATTGAAATTTTGCAAGGTAGGTTTCTTCAAGTTTCTTTTTGGGGTTTATTTGCATTGGAATTTTTTTCGGTTTGTTTTATTTTTTTTAGTAGTAGTATTCTGCGTCTGTTACAACGCTGCTCCACTGACACCCATGAGTGCCGTTCTCGCCCGATTCGTGCGTGACGGGAATTCACTTTCAGTTTCGAATCACAGTTTTTGCCAGGGGGTGGGGGATAAATACAGCTAGGCATCGTTCGCGGCGCGTTCTCCACAAACGTCCGATTAAAATATCTTCTTTACATGGGGAGCTAGTTTTCACCCCCATCATCTTCGGGAAGCAAAAACTCACCGGCATTGAAATAAAGTAAAGAAGCGCCAAAAGACTGCCCCGCAGTAATTAAAAAAAAGTGACCCGTCACTAAGCGGCCAACTGTCAATCAAACCTCTGAGACTTTTTAACCCTTAATTTAACACGCTTCTAAATTCCTAGGTGGTTGCCTATTTTCCCCTTTCGTTTGCACCTTCTTGCAAGGCTTCGGATTCAATCCGATCTTCCTCCCGTGGATGTTCAGCGTAAAGTAGACGCCCTGATATTATTGTTAAAACTGCAACAGTATTTATCTAAGTTAGCAGGACGCCTAGTTGAGCCCTGTCGTAAAATATGCTTAAATATATTTTAATTCATGCAGATTTTATATATATTATTTTAGAGTCAATTATCTCCAGATTCTTATATATTTAATTATTATATATATAAGTTGTGATTTCACAAATAAAAAATATGTCCATATGACTTGCGTGCATCAGTTTGTCTCGAAACCAAAGCTTATGACGAATATATATATATATATATATATATATATATATATATATATATATATATATATAAATTACAATAAGTTTACCAAGGGAATCAAAATGGTAAACTTAAAATATATTATAAATATTAAAGTTAATATTTACAAGTAAAATAAACTCAGCCAGATGTAAAAGCTCAATAAAACCGAAAAGGAAATAGAGTTTATAATATGAACAAGTGATTAATAAAACATGTTAAAAGACATCTTGAAAAAGAGTTAAAAACATATTTAATTTTAAAAAAGGAAGCACAAGATAAGTGGATAGTCCTAGGACTATCCACTTATCTTATATATATATATATATATATATATATATATATATATATATATATATATATAAACGTGAGTTCTTTCAGCTATAACCGAAACCAAAACTTATAAGGAATTCTCGGTAAAATTATTTATTACAAAAAATGGAAGTCCATAACAATTAAACGACAGTCACTCGGAAGAAAATAGATGTAACCGTGCCACACAAAATAACACACACGCTATCGTATTAATATATAGATGATAATAATTTCTAGATATGCGAGCATAGAAAATTACCAAAATCGATCCGTGACCATTTATAGCAGCGCTAGTTCTGCACTACAGGGTACATTGATGAGTTATTCACTATTTTCTACAGAGCTCATTCGAAGACTGAGTTAAAAATTAGAAATTTAATTTATATAAACTTTGTCTTTCTTTGTCTGTCTTTGGCAAACAAATCTAGTATATTCACAAATTGGAATTATGTGCGTAAATCGTTAATAATCTTTCACTTAACGTTTTTTTTTTTACTTCTGATTTTCTTTTTGCGGTTTATAAGCTCTACACGTATTTATTTTATTTTAATCACGTTTTTAATTGATATTTTCCATCATGGTCGCGTGTAACTTTGAGAAGTTTTCTGTCAAAATTCTGTACATACAAAAATCTATTTAAATCTTGATAGACGCGTGAACAAATAATACATTTCTTCGACGGCCATCCAGGCTAATACCCAGAGGTAGTCTCTCCTAATGCTATCGTCCTCGTTATATTATGGTGTTGTCGTTGCTAAGTAATATGGTTATCCTTAAAGTTATCTTTATCTCACATTTCCTGTTGTTTTTACCATCTTCATCTACGAGATTCGCTGTCATCCGATGTTTTATTTTGTCCAACAGTTTTTTCTTAGATGAATAAAGAAAGCTTTTTTTTAATTTCGTGGTTTTTTTTATTTATTTTACTTGGTGCGTGCACGTAAAAAGCGTTATAATCGTATTTCTGTTGAAAGGGATTAATATGTTAAAGATTAATAGATGCAGAAAGCATCTACGAAATTCCACAAGCTATAAGTATTTGTTTTTTTTACGCACAAGCTGTTTCTATTTATCAACAAACTATGTATATTTATTTCTTACGTATTTAGAGTTCCATACACGTTATTATCACTAATTTCCCGACTTCATTTATTTTTCCCTCGTGAAAAAATGTGTTTTCTCGAATTCGAGTGATAAAAATATTCCCATATTTCCTGTTTCATTCCTTGACCAACGCAGTACACAATGTTTACGGAAAAGTCGTTTACTACGTAATCAGTCGTTGATTCTACCTTAAATTTAAGCGATAGTAATCTTCTTCAGTTTTCTAGTATTCTTCATAGTGAATGTATGTGTAGCACTATCCACTCTCTCTTAGGAGATCGCCTAAGACCTTAACAATTAGTGTTGACGCAACTTCTCTTTTTTTCACTTTTATTTTTGGAATTCCTCATAGCCCTAGTATTCGTATTACAGTAATTTTCTGAAGGTTTATATTCATTTAAGCCGTATAACAAGTTTACTGTGTTTGCGAAGTTTAATGGAATGACAACGGTGTTATTCAACATATATATATATATATATATATATATATATATATATGTATATATATATAAACGATTCTGAACCATGCATTGGGTTTGTTTCTATTCTACAGTTTAATAGGCTGGTAAGCAGCAAAACTAAATAAAATAAATACAATAAGCAAAAGTTCAGCTTGTATTCGTCACTATCAACTTTCTCTCTCAACTTCCAGCACGTGTTCTCACAACCACCTTTGCCAACAGGCATTTTATTAGAAAACTGACCCCATTACATTTGCATACGTGTGCAGTAGAAGATAAGATCTAGTAAGATTCCACGAAACTACACCTCATAAATCCATGGCTGCCATCTTTAATTTGTCTCTCTCAGATCCCATCCAAAGGTAAGTTGTATAACCGCACAATATACACACATGCGGGCTGTTTCTTCTTTGATTATTACATTTAACTCTACACTCCTCCCTGGTCTCCAGACCACATGTGGCATGCTGGACGGGAACGTTTGTTGTGGGCACTCCTACGAAGGGAGATTGACTGGACTACTTCATCTTCATTGGAGCTCTCAGAAGAGGCGTCGGAATCATTAGCATCAGTATAAGGGCGTACAGTCATACTATCAGGCTGGACTTCATCTTCATCGGGTGCTGGAACTACCGGCGTCAGCGTTAGGGTTCGCAGTTGTACCATCACGGGGAATAAGTCGAATCCACAGGTCATCGTTGGATGATTCACCATTACTGCTACTCGCCAACTGGTTCGTATTTAGGGCAGACCGGATATCCTTCACATGTCAAGGGGTACCATCGACTAGCACTGCTTGCTCACTGATGATGGCAGTGATTCGCGATCCTCTTCACGCTTCCATGGCACCGCTCTGCTATACCGTTGCCACTCGGTACATATGCACAGATGTGTCTGAGCTGGATCCCTCACTTGTCTACGAGACGGCTGAACTCTCCACTGCAGAAGACCGCGTCATTGTTCAAGCGGCACCCTTTCATAAAATATGGACTCAAATTCACGGATGACACTGGAAGAATCCTGTCTTATTAACAGGCGCCAGATCGCGAACCTTGTCGGTCCACAATCGATCAGGGTGAGGAAGTGATGGGTGCCGTAGTGGGTTATGTCCATACCCAGTCGGCTTCAAGTCGCGTCTACTCCCAGCTTACCTTTTCGCCATCTGGCCAGTGCGGGGTCGATTGACTGGCATGTTTGGCATTCCTTGACTACCGCTTTCACTGCACTTTTGGACACCGACCGATTGGAAGAATGCACAAAATAACTTATCCCTCTCACTCCAGGGTATCCACTGAGGTTGTGCATCTTCCTGATTTCAACCACCACCTCAATAGAGGCGGAACACGTAATGGTACTGGTTCGGCTTCCTTCTTCATGGTGTAATACCATCTCTATGGCACCCGAGTGAGTCTATCAGCAAGTTTGCAATTTGAAGTGATCAGTACCGCATCCACAGATAGGTTGTACTATGTTCCCAGCTTTTTTACGGTCTCCAACCTCCGTCTGATCAGCATCTCGCTGGCTGCCTTAGTGCGCATCCTTGTCTTTCCTATCAGTGTGTCTGATATTCAGTGGTACACGCATAGCGAATGCGTGTGCATGCATAATTTCCTGACTTTTCACTGGAGGGCCAGGTTGATACCTTTTATCACCACTTCGAGCTCTGTCAGGTTGATATAAGCAGCGTCATTCACCGGTCGCAACCAGAAAATATCCTCAATCGCAGCCCCATACTCCCCCAACAGCCCACCAATTGCCATAGAGCTCGAATCCACCCACACGTTCAGTTTGTCTCTCTGCACGCACCAGTCTCCTTTGGCGGGGTCATCCTGCTTTACCCTTGCGATGGTCTCTTTCACCATGCAAACCAACAGATCGTCGGCTGTTTCATCATCTCAGCCTTTGGTGACTGCGCTAGCACGCCTTTTTATGATGCCTGTTGCCATTCGACTCTATCCACACACTGGTAGGTGTTTTCCACACAGGGAGAATACTGCTCACCTCGTGAAGACATCGGGCACTTCAGGAACTGCAGTTCCGCGCCTCCATTTCAAATCCCTCGCTCATGTCGAACGTTCAGGCTCAAGACACGGGCGCCATTCTCCAAACGTTCTGGGCCAAACCAAACTAAGACAGTTTGGACCCTACACGTGATGATAACACAATGTTTTCATTCACATATATGTCATCAAGCTACGTCGATGTCCCATCTCTTATTGTTTCTTCATGTGACAACACAGCGTTAACGATGGTCTTCATTATTTGGGGTGTCACGTTCAGCCCGAAGCCTAGTCTGGTAAGACAGTACCTCCTGCCAGCAAACACCACCGTCTGAAATTACCACATTGTTTCACTTAATCGGACTTACAAGTATGCTTTTCTTAGATCCAGCAGGGACACATTGGAATCCTGCTGGCGCCACTCTCGTAGCTTGCTGGCATAAACGTTTACATCTGCCGCGAACGCATCAACATGCGCGTCTAGTTCAAGGTAGTCAATCACTGGCCTCACCTTTCATTTGTTGTGCTGAACGACCGCCATCAACGGAATCAGGCTTCTGGGAGGTCCAAGTTTCTCATCGGGGTAGTGAATTAACCAGCCATCCCTGATCCAATAACGCAGTTCCTCTTCGTATGCAGGCCTCATTTGGTCGGGCGTATGGTACTCTGCTACCTCATTTCGCAATTTGGCTGGTTCCTGGTTTTCCGACTACTTCCACGTAACTGTCCAAGCCTTCTGCTGCTGGTCAAATTCGACATTAAAATCTGGCTGATCAATCTTCAAAGCATTGCACACTGGAATTGTATCCTGAAACTGTACCGTTTCCGTCTGCTTTATGTGAGCATCACCTAGGGCTCTATCATAGCCTAGAAGCAGGTCAAAGATCAGTGGTTTCTCGAGTACTACCAGCGCTTCGACGTTAGCCGCATTTCCAATTCTAGTACGAATGTTCACAGAGCCCACACCGCAACATTTCCGCGTTGCTCAACTGAGGGTGGTTACTCTAGAAGTTTTTACTTCCAAGTGCGACAGAGGTCCGCGCTCACTATGGTTCGAAAGCACCCAGATCCGAGGTATACTGAGCACAATATCTCATTGATATAGAGCTGAATAGTCGGAAGCGCCTTGTCTAATTTCTATTTAGGGAAGAGGTCAACGCTGGCACCTTGTCCCCGACCCCGTTTCCTGAACAATCCCGGGTCATATGACAAGTCTCAATACATCGGTAGCAGCGAACAGCTGTCAGTCACCGCCGGCAGTTCCTCGCAATTGGCCCTGGCCATTGCACCTATAACACAGGCCCCTGGGACAGTCTATCATCACTTGATGCGGGATGTGCAGCAGCGATTACCGGTTCTCTTATCTCATAAGTATTCTTAATCACGGTCGTGGCCAAGTCTACCAGGTAATTAAGGGACAATAAAGCTATGCTTGAGCTAGCCCGCAGGAGTTGCTTTGCTCCGGTTGGGAGCCCTGCCAAAAATTTGCATGCCAAGGCCTGCTCAGGCAGCCCACCAAACAACACCGTCAACTTCGTCAGCTCGGCCAAATAAACGTCGACGGTTTCGCCGGGATGTAAGGTTTTTGCCTCAAATTGCTCCCAAGCAGTGGTGGGGTCGATAGCAAACGCCTTGTATAATGCTGCCTTGATCCTTTCATAATCCAGTTTTTCCTCAGGACTAAGCTGTTACCGCGAAAACCCCGCCGGACAGACGTAGAGGAACCACGTGTCCAATGCTCTTTATACTAGACAACAGGCAACGCAGTTCCACTTTCTCCACCCAGTCAAGTACCGGGGTCGAGCCATCGAATTCTGGTATTAATTTAAGGTCGAACTTGTCTCCCATTACGCCGAAATATCTTGCAGTTAAACAGCAAATCTAAATAAAATAAATACACTAAACAGTAGTTCAGCTAAAATTCGTCACTGTCAACTTTCTCTCTCAACTTCCAGCAAGTGTTCTCACAACCACCTCTGCCAAAGGGCATTTTATTAGACAACTAATCCCATTCCATTTGCATACGTGTGCAGTGGAAGCTGAGATTACGTGAGATTCCACGAGACTACGCCTTATAAATCCATGGCTGCCATCTTTAATTTCTCTCAGATCCCATCCGAAGGTAAGTTGTATAACCGCACAATACACAACCACGCGGGCGGTTTCTTCTTTGATTATTACATTCAACACTACATATTCAAAGAGCTATCGCTGCAAAAAAAAACTCCTTCTACTGAGCTCGAAAATTACTAACACTTGGCGAATCGTATATATCTGAGAAGCAGCTATATCTCTATGGATAGGATTGTTGTTGGCATATTTGGGCTTATGTGTCTATCACTAGTCCCCCTTTTAGACACGGTTCAAAAAAGAGTCTTACATCTATTACATCCGGCCAAGCTCAAACCCTTGCCTATCGCCGCCTCTTGTATTCTTGTGTTTGATTTACAAGTACTTAAATGAAATGTGCTCTGATGAACTCATAGCAATTATGCATCCTCAACATACATACACCTTATATAGCTGACAAGCAGCAAAATTTCACCTCTTTTCTGTAGAGGTCCCTATATCCTATAAAGCCTTCTACTCGAATAGTTACTTCTACTCGGACAGCTACACATTGAAATTCTCTCAGTTTCCTGCTACCTTGACTGCAATAACATAGATAAGTTGAAAGATGATGCGATCAGAAATTCGTTTACTGAGAATAGTGCCTTTGTTTGCCTGTGTCGTTGAAACGTCTTGGGAACGGTTCTTACCTCCTGGTAACATCAATCAGTTCTTCCGGGTGCGAACCGCGATGCAACGATAGGTACATCCCCTTTAGATTAAGAGGTTTGTACGACGTCGGCTACGTCTGCTTAACAGGTCTTACCGTCGGACTTTTGTCGGCGTCATTAGCGGCAGGAACAGTTCTGATTGAATTAACGCTTGTATATGATAATCAACGGACACATCGAACCAGGAGAGAAAGAAGGTGACAGAAAAAGCGAAATACGTAAAGAGATATAAATATTATAAAGAAAGAGGTTGAAATGTTATTTATTTATTGAATTTTTTTTTTCAAATTCTAATGTCAGCTAAGTTTGGCCTTTTTGCACCGTGTAACTTGATTTCATGAAGAATCTGGGTCGGCAGCCGTCATTTTCTGTCAACCTGAAAATGAAAACGACACCAACTCGAATTTACGCGTTTCACCTCAAATACAAAGAAATTCTAGTATAATGCCCTTAAGTGTAGGGAGCTGATACTTTACCCCGAACGAGCTCTTTTCTATTATGCCACAGCTTTAACTCCTCTACATGGTCCTCTGTAGACATGATTTTAATTAGTAATCTTTCATGTCTAAGTTACAATGCTTGAAAAGGAATAAAAGTAACACTCCGCGCACGCGTGTACAGAAATTTATATCACTTGATATCGATTTCGTCTTTTGTTGTAATTTATGTTTTTGTTTGTGTTAGTTTCGCCAGTTTAATTTCAATTGCAAACCGATGTTTGAATCATGAAGAATGTCGGCATCGAAAACAGATTTTTTTGCAGAATTAATTGCATCGATAAAATTACAAATCGTTTTAGCTTTTTAGTTTCTATTATACGAATCATATTAAACTATACTTTATCTGTTGAAGCTCTTTGCAATGACATTCCTCATTTAAATTTAAACATCGTAATAAAGACCGTGCTCATCGTGCATCTTTTTTTGTGGTAAATATCTGATTTATGTTCTCAATTCCCTTTTAAAATGTGTCGCTTTTTTTTTGCTTATTTGAATACTTTCAACAAATAAAACGTTCAAAATACAGATTGGATATTCCACGTGTTATTTAAAACTCTACGTTGCTTCAATATAATCAAACTAAAATGGATGAACTAAGCCAGTTATAAATACCATGGGGATGTTAAAAGTGCGGTATAGTGTATTTTCAGTAATCATAATATCACGTACAAGACTTTACCGCCTCCGTCTGTAGGCAGTATAATATATGTGTATATTTATTATATACCAGTTTCACAATTTTCAACTACAGGGGGGGGGATAGTTTTACCAGTCTATATATAATAATAGTTAGAAACAATAATCTTTCTCTTTCTCTCTCTCACTCTCTCTCTCTCTCTCTCTCTCTCTGTGGGTATATATATATATATATATATATATATATATATATATATATATATATATATATTCGTTAAACATAGTATCAAATGGCTTTTTCAAATCCGTCTCGAATAAAGTTTTTGAATGGCGTTTTATAAATGTATTTGTAAAGCCCGTGCATTTGTTCGATTAATTTAATACACACATAACACCATATGTAATTCAATTAATCTTTCAAATGGCCGATTTTAAGAGAAAACGTTCAAAGGCCATCATGAAATAGAAATTTAAATAATATATATTTGTTTTATGCTAATGATGAGTGATTAATGGGTAACAGAATTCGTAAAATTGGAACTGTTTAGGTTATCGGAGTCGGAAAAAAAATTACCTAAATTTCGATCCCAAAAATGGGTTTTTTTAATATCGTTACTACATTTTTATTGCTTGTTTGAAAAGTACAATGATAAATATTTATGGATTTTTAAATAAAATTATAATATATGGATTATAATAACGAATTCAGGTAAAAGTGGTAAAGATTCGATAATTAGGTAAAAATTACGTTAAAAATGTACATGACTATTTTAATGAATTTATACAAATCTATATAAACTATACATTATAAATACATATATATGTGTGTGTGTATATGTGTGTGTGTGTGTGTGTGTGTGTGTGTGTGTGTATATGTGTGTGTGTGTGTGTGTGTGGACACTTAATCGATAAACTCTTAAACTACTGGTTACATAATAGCTTTCTTAACTGTAAATAGTAATTATACATCAATGATGGTTTATTATGAGGAAAATCGTTGCGATAGGTGAATAACACGTATAGAAATATGTCGACAAGTTGAAATGAAAATGTGCATTTCAACTTGTCGACATATTTCTATTACTTTTGCGACTCCAAAAATTAATTACTAGTTTGAATTGATTCACATTTTTCAATTTTTCTCATTTATCTGTTAGTAGCTCAAACAGAAGGGAATGAGGCTGGAGCGCTAAATGTTTTTGCTTCGATTCTCGCTTAATGGCGGCCAAGTTATTTTTTAATCATTGGAAATTAGAGCTCTGTATATTATATGTAATATAATATTCAATAGAAAATTAGCTTCATAATAATAAATACAAAACCTGCATGGATTGAAATATATTTAAGGGTATTTACGATAGGACAATGTCCTGCGCTTCCTGCTAGTTATTTTAATAAATTAATTAAAAATACAAAAAAAAGTTTGATAAATTAAATTAAAAAATTTCAATATTAATAAATAGATGACAACTCTCTGCTATCTTTAACATGCAATAACGGATGTTAGTTTAAAGAATGTTAGAATTCAAGTCCTTTATTGTATCGTAATTGAGAGTTTAGAAAAGAATCAGTAATGGTATTGGAATAAAGGAAAATATAGGAATCATTCCCTCACTAGTCTATCTATCTAGTATATCTCACTAGTCTATCTATCTATTATATCTAGTATATCTATTTCGTCGTTAAATGAATTTAAAAAAACGCAGGTACTGATGGCATTTCACTTTCGGTATGTCTTAAAGCATTCGATCTATTTGACATTTAGTATATTTATAGAAACTACAAAATCGACTCTAACATAAGTCTTTATTTTACTTTATCGTCACCTTCATGACAGGCGGTCGAATGATCATCATTTCCTACTCCCAGTCCGGTAAAATATTTGCAAGAACTCGTCTAGCTTACACCCTGTCAGTAAATCGCATTTCTTCCTCTATGCACTCATACGTAAGCGATCTTTTCATGAGAAAACGAATTGTAATGTATGTACATATAAGCAAGCGAGAATTTTTATCGCAATAACACTTCTCCACGACATTTGGAACTTGATAAGTGATGGCTCGTTTGTTAAGAGAAAACAGAGCTTAACTATCTCTTTTACGCTTTCTGTATCCCGTATCGAAGTGTTTTTATGGATATAAATCGCAAATCGTGGCGAAAGCACTTCATAAAATGCTACGACCTTATTAAGCTAGTATTTACTTTTATACAACTGCAAGAAAATGTGACACAAGCTTATACGTTCTTGGTTTCAATCCTTACACACGTGTCTTGTTGTCTTTCAGCTATACGAACGCAGTGAGACACTAAACGCCGAAATTTTTAAGATAATGAGCAAATTGAATGATTACAATGGGTATTGGCAAAGCCCATTATGAAAAACTCTCGCACACTCGCTACATTCATCAGCCTATTTGGAAGATACCAACTTAATCACCTCCCATTTGGAATCTTATCAGCCAGTGAGTTCTACCAACAACGCATGCAACAACGCATGTAAACAGAGATGGCTTCATATGATGACGTATATGTATACAGCAGGAGCAAATGTGAACACGATGTCAGACTAAGGACAACATTGAAGAGAATCAAACTAGCGGGCATAATATTTAACACCAAAAAATGTGAGATATCAAAATCATCAATAAAGTTCCTGAAATACAATTCACTCTTGAGGGTCTACGACCAGATCCAGGAAGAGTCGTTGGTGTTGTAAACTTTCGAAAACCAACAGACACATCGGGAACTCGCCGGTTTTTGAAAATGGTTAAACAGATGGGAACATTGATCCTAATTTTAGCAGAAATGACAAAACCCTTAAGCGCTCTAGTGAGCCAAAAAAAAAACGCCTTCGGAAGAGACACAAAGCAATCAAGTCACCATTGTGCGCAGCCCCTACGTTGTCATTATTCAACCCGAGGAGAAAACCCCCAATCTCAGCGGATGCATTCTCTCATGATCTAGGAGTATACTGTTACAAATCTAGGACAACAGAATTCTCCTTGTCCTTTATGCAAATATGGCTATGAGATCGATATACATAATGTACAAATTAAAATATAAACCCCGGCTATGAGATGGGCATGGGAAGGATTCACAGACTGAATATTTGGCTAAATTTTCCAGGTTGAAACGGATTACAAGCGACTTGTACCTTTCCTAGGAGGCAAAGACATTCCAACCGATATAGAGAGGAAATGATTAGAACTGGACCGATATTAAACCCATCCATCAAACCGGACTTTTTTTTTCATAAAAAGGTCTTTACACCTCACACACAAATGAACTATAAAAAAGAGAGATTTGGTATCTAGCTAATAAGCAACTCAGACTGATGTCTTTTGAATGACGTCACTTACTATTTGTCAATAAAGAACGAGGCAGTCACCCTCTTTGTCTCAAACTTTACACACCTGTCTTGTTGTCTTTCATCCATACGAACGGAACATTAAGAAAGTAGAAAAGGTGAACCCAGCGCCTTTAAAGGAGGAGCATACTGTCCTAACAAAAATTGTCTTATTAGCCTCGTACGAATTCCCTGGTAGTTTACTGCTTGAGATACCAATCTCAAACAGTAAGCTATAAACTTACTCCCCTCAGAAGCGAAGAGGCCAGACCCCCATAGGAAAACATAGTACTTTGCCGACAACAATGAAACGTTCATTTTAAAAATATCTCACACTCTGTTACCTTTAGGAAGCTAGGGAGCCAGCCAAGCTCGTCACGAACAAAGCTTTAAGTGGAGGGTGTCAAAAATAAACCGAGCTATCAGTATCACCAGGCGACGTCTTCTGTCTAAGCAATAATGGCGGAGTTGTTGTGGGGTCCATAATGATGTAAACATTTACGATTTATTCCTATTGTCGTTGTTTGTTTTCTCCTCACAGGCACACCTGACACTCGAATAGCACGTGATCCGGCTTCGTCATCGTTAATTCGCACACTTAAAATAAATCGTTCTTATATTTTTTCTTCTTTGCTCTCCGTGCTAAACATGAAGACAAGAAAATCGGATGATTGAGTTTGGTAATAAGAAAGATTTGCTCGTCAATCATGGTTTGTCTAAGAATAGTAAAAATATCACTAAACTACAATCGTAACCGGTTCCGTTTGACGTACTAATGACGATTGATTGGGCATTCATGAAGCTTATAAGTTAGAGCGACACACGACATTCTGAAAACTATCTTATATATTTGGATTACTTTGAATACTGTATTTTTATTTCCTAGAAGTGTTCACCTGTAGAACTCTGTACCGCTTACAACAACATAGTCATTTTCAAGTCCAATTGTAGCTGCCCCCTTAAATAATCAATATCTACATTATTTCCACCTTAACGATCACTACCGTGTTGTATTATTGACAACTGTACACGCATCAACACTCCTCCTTGAGTGACATTCATACCTTGATAAGTGGTGACTCCTTTGTAAAAATATTTAGTACATTGTTCCAGATTACCTACTGATCAATATATATATAAAGGGAGACAGAAACTTTAATAAAATATGCATCACCCTTACACTGATGATTACGTAATCATGAAAGACTCGTATCTGTAGGTATAAAGAATATATATATATATATTTTATTACACACACACACACACACACATATATATATATATATATATATATATATATATATATATATATAGCCAGTAGAGTTTAGTTTCCTAGAAATACATCCAATGAAACAACATGTGTCTACCAAAGAGTGCTCAATGAGTAAACAGAGCAGGTATATGAAAGTTATTTATACAAACATTGATGGCTACATATGTGCATACATGTTTCTGTAATCACCCGCGTTGGGAGATTACGTCTTCAGGCCAAGAATTATCGTCGAGAACTGATATTTCAAACAAAAACAATTTCTTATTTCGTTTACAAAGTCAGAATGTAACATGGGTTGGGGTTATGAGCGGGGAGAGGACAAGTGAGGTCTTTGGAGATAATAAACATCTTCTTTTTATTTCCCTTTTTTTATATTCCCTTTTTTTTAAGTTCATCTATCCCATCTTTTGGTTTTTATGGCATGAGGTACTTGAGAATGTAGTATTTTTGTCTTGCGGTCCATTAATTAAAAACATTCACATGGGCATTGAGTACTGACCGGTGAGGTTCAATCCACACACACACACACACACACACACACACAAAAACATGTGTGTTTTCATTATGGAAACAGCAGTTAAAAAAACTTTTCGAAAATAATTAATGCTCGTTAGATATTATACTTTCCATGTTGAGAATTTATGGCATGACGCGCGCGAAATCATGGTGATTTTACGTCGCACCACGACTGAGTCGGGCAGCGTTGTTGTTTACCGGTAAAAGTACATCGTTAACTTCAAAATCGTTTAGGTTGGATCCATGAGTTTCTTTAAGGAGGCGCTTTCGATAGGAATACTTCCATCATCCTCAGACATATTGTGTTGTAAAAATTGTGTTTTTAATTATATATATATATATATATATATATATATATATATATATATATATATATATATTATTGCCATAGCCACGTGGTTGCTTATTATGAATAAGGTGGGTGGACAATTTTTTTTATTTTTATTTTTTTTTTTTTTGTAAAATGGGCAATTAAATTTTTAGAAATAAACAATGGATTTTACTAATTTAACTGCTCAAATTGCTGAATTTCTTATATAACCAACGGAAAAACGAAGGCAATATGTTTAAATGTGATTGGAACCTAATACCTTGAAAGGACTACCAGGAGATTCCGTTTCAATATTCAACATTCATTTTGGATTGAAAGTACAATACACTTTTTCTGCCTCAATATCCCATTCCCTTATTCTATGTATTTAACTTGTTTTAAAAACATTAATTTCTATGTGTATTGCTTTTAGCGATTAACATTCAAACGAATTCGGTAATATTTTTTCCTACAAGGATATTAATAAGCATCGAAAAATTATGGGGTAAAGAAAAAGATTTATTCAATTGTATTCTTTGTTTTCAGACAATAAAACATTTTGTATTGAAGATTAACTTTTTCAAATCATAAAATTTGAAAATATAAATTGGATTCATTTGCTCTATCTTGTATATTGAGCAATTTTTATTTGGCTGGGATTGTCTTGTATAAAATATTACATCTAATAATATATTGTAAAACCGAAAATCACTGAATTTGCATATCACTAGATATATGTCATTTTATTATTCTAAAGTGTATATATATATATACATATATATACACACATACACACACACACACACACACACATATATATATATATATATATATATATATATATATATATATATATATATACAGTGATGATCATATTTATTGGCACGGTAAAATAAAAGTTAAATTTCGTCTAATAAATTCTAAAAAAGGGATTAAATTAAAGAAAATAACAAAGTATATTATGTATTTTTAACTGGCCTTTCCGATGCAGCAATCGGATTTTAGAAAAAATAAATAACAAAGGAACAACAAACATAATTGCAAAAAACCCTTGTTCAACATTATTGGCACGATTTATTTAATAATCAATTGTATAGCCTTTGGTCTTGATTACCTTCCTCAGTCGCTTTTCATAGTTTACAACCAAGTTGTTGTACTCTTCAGTAGTAATTTTAGCCCACTCTTCCTGACAATAATCCTCCAATTGAATAAGATTCTTAGGCTTCCTTTGCATTACCCTCAATTTTAATGTTCTCCATAAATTTTCAATTGGATTAAGGTCTGGGCTTTGTGATGGCCACTCCAAAACATTAATATGATTGTCCTCAAGCCATTTCTTAGTCAGTTTAGCCGAATGCTTTGGGTCATTATCTTGCATGAATCACCAACGACGACCAAGTGAGAGCTCTTTAGCAGAGTCTTTCAGGTTTTCATCCAATATTTTAACATAATCTTCCTTTTTTATGCTACCTGTGACCTTAACAAGTCGCCCTGGTCCAGAGGCAGCAAAGGATCCCCAAAACATCAAACTGCCTCCACCGTGCTTCACTATGGGTATGGTGTTCTTAGGCAGGAAAGCTTCGCCAGATTTTCTGTAAATATAAGACACTTTATTATGGCCAAATAACTCTATTTTCGTTTCGTCAGTCCATAGAACACGTTTCCAGAATGCAACATCTTTATCAATATGACGTTTTGCAAAGGCTAGCCTTGCTTTCAGGTGCATAGGCTTCAATAAGGGAGTCTTTCTCGGACGACATGCTTTTAAACCAGCTCTCTTCAAAACTCTACCAACTGTATGTCGAGATACATTCACTCCAGAGGTGCTCTGTTCATCAACAATCTCCCCAACAGAGATCCTTGGGTTTTGTTTTACTTGTCGAACAATTTTCCGTTCATCTTTTGGGGAAAGAATCCTTTTTCTCCCTCTACCCTCTAAACTCATAACGTGGCCTTGCGATTTGAACTTGTTTATTATGGCTCTAACAGTGGATTTGGGAAGGTTTAGCTTCTTTGAAATCTTATCATAGCCCTCCCCATTGGTATGGCATGCTACAACAAGCTTCCTGACGTCTTCGCTGTGTTCCTTAGTTTTAACCATGGCGATTGAAAATTATAATTTAGTCACTTATAATAGTTTAAATAAATCGCTATCTAAAAATTATCTGAAAAAAATTATTCACTGAATTAGCGTTAAACAAGCATAATATGGCTATAAAAAAGTTCAGAAAGCACGTAAACCGGAAATTGATTGATATTATACTGATACTAAAAGAAAAACAAAGCCGTGCCAATAATTTTGAACAAGGGTTTTTTGCAATTATGTTTGTTGTTCCTTTGTTATTTATTTTTTCTAAAATCCGATTGCTGCATCGGAAAGGCCAGTTAAAAATACATAATATACTTTGTTATTTTCTTTAATTTAATCCCTTTTTTAGAATTTATTAGACAAAATTTAACTTTTATTTTACCGTGCCAATAAATATGATCATCACTGTATATATATATATATATATATATATATATATATATATATATATATATATATATATATATATATGACGTTAAACTATATCCGATGGTGAGGCCTCAGCTTGCGGACTTTGGGGAGTGTGGCGTCACCCTTTAATTGCTATTGCTCCCAGGTCCACTCTGAGTGGTAGTACCTGTTAGAGTCCCAACTATCGTTTAAATAGAAACCAACTTGAAACAAAAAATATATTCTATTAAAAAAATTTCTTCAAAATAACTGGATTCGGCATTAAATAATCTGAAATGGGTTGATATGCCGTAAAACAAAAACAACCAACCAATCTTTGCTGATGAGGAGGACTTTGTTATTAAAGGACAATTTTTTTCAATTAATTGTCAATATTTATTGCCAATTTTAATAAAATAAACATCGTATCTGAAAAGATCGTATAATCAAATCGATTATGTTTGTTTTCATTTTGAAACAGATTTTTAATTCAAAATTATGACTCGTTTTCCTTAATATATATATAAATATATATTGTAAGAATTGAAATTGATTTAACTTACCGGGAGTGGGTCGGACGGAAAAAAGACACTGAACTGCTGTTTGCCGTTACTGAGAAACTGGGTGTCTATTTCCTACTAAGTTAAATAGACATTCTAATCTCGTTGAAAATCACGTTGGAATTCTCGCCACTGAGAGTTAGGATGTATAAAAGGAGTTGTCTCACTACGGGTTAGTGATTAGTTAAGAAGCTAGTTATCTAGCTTGCTAGTCGGTTGGAGTCTCTTAGACTTATTACCTCGTTACTGTTGTTCGGCAAACGTTACCTGTTAATTGTTACCTTTACAAAGACTGCTTGTAAGCAACGTCACCATTTCCTTGCAAGCCCTTACTTCATTTTCTTACCCCCCCTCTTCTTGTTGGTTAAATAATCCCGACAATATGTACATATATATATATATATATATATATATATATATATATGTGTGTGTGTGTTTGTTCGTAACTGATAATCTAAAAAAAATACTACTTAATCGATTGCCGCGGCATTTTGGCATAGTGTTCTGATCTAATCCAAGCGTGTATTTAACATATTTAAGATTAAAAAAATTACGATATTAAAAAACTTATTTTTGAATACGTTTTTTTTGTTTTTTCGACGAATGTCGATCGTTTTGAACATGACAAAAATTCGTTTTTTTGCGTTATTTTTTTATTAGCGATTGTTTTATTAGTTCGATTTACATTAATGTGGTGTATTTTTATATTTACTATCAAATAATAATAACGAAAAAGAATCCCTGTCACCACAATACCGTGAAAATAACGATTATGGTTTTGATATTAGTCACGTGCGTAAAAAAACGTTTTACTAATCGCGTAATCGTACTTTGTTTGTTTAGTTTTTTGTTTTTCACATAAAAAATTGTTAAACCAATAAAATATTAGGTAATTGTTTCTTTTTTTATTTTCGTTATATTTTTATCTGGTGATTTTATTATATTTAGATGTTTTCTTCAGTATTTTCTTTGAGTAGCGTTCTTACGCTTTGATAATCGTCGCCGTAAACTGGCGGTTGATGTGATGTGTCGATCAAAGTCAGTTAGTTACGTCTAGTTCAAATTCAACTGATGATTTCTGACAGAATGAAACACTACTGTCTATAGGTATAAAAATAATAATAGTAGTAATTATATATAAATATATATATAAACATATATACATATATATATACATATATATAAATATATATAAATAAATATATAAATATATATATAAATATATATATATAAATATAATATATATGTATGCGTGTGTGTGTGTGTGTGTGTGTGTGTGTGTGTGTGTGTGTGTGTGTGTGTGTGTGTGTGTGTGTGTGGAGCGTGCATATATATTTGGTTGGTGCAAAAATAATGTCGTTTTTAACATGAAATAGAACGTCAAAAAACGACTTTTTTTGCACCAACCATATATATATATATATATATATATATATATATATATATATATATATATATATATATATATGTGTGTGTGTGTGTGTGTGTGTGTGTGTGTGTGTGTGTGTGTGTGTGTGTTTGTGCGTGTGTGTGTGTGTTACTAGAAAACTAATTAATCAATTTTGGGTCTAAATATTTGTAAATTTATACATAAAAGTTATTCAGGCATGCGGCAAGCATTTTAATCAGTTTTGTGGCGAAAATGTGACTGCCAAAAGGGCAAAGTTTAAAGCGTTGACCTTTGCAGATTCTAGCAAATTCCTCCGCCAATTTTGAAGCTAAAGACTTGTAATTTTAGATAGACTGGTGTAAAACTTTGTATTTTTATTTGAGACCAAAATAATACAGGTTAATGGATCAAGATTAGGGTCAAAGTTAAATAAAATGGCCTCTGCTATCTCTATTAAATTACTCAGAAAATTTTTCATCTAAACATTTGAAAACTTACATAAATTGTGTTCACAGGTACAACAAGTTATGAACAGTAAAAAAAAAGCCCAAGCAAAGCCGGGCTGAACTGCTAGTGTATCTATAAAAGTTAAATTGTGCGTGTGTGTGTGCGTGTGTGTGTGTGTGTGTGTGTGTCTGTGTGTGTACACATTTCCCTACAAAACAACTCTTTCAATTTCCGGTCTAGAGACTCGAAATTTGATATAATGAGTATTGAGATTTGGAGAAATTTGTTTAATCAGTTTTTGGCCAGAAATATTGCTGTCAATGGGTTAAACTTCAACGATTTGACCTTTGAAAACTCTACCAAACTCCTCTGTCAATTTTGGGTCTAAACACTTGAAATTTTTTGGTCAAAACATTTCAAATTTCATATAAAGTGTATTCAGACATACAGCAAGCTTTTAAATCAGTTTTCAGCTGTCAAGAAGTAAAATTTGAGAGAGTTGACCTTTGCACACTCTACCAAACTCGTCCGCCAATTTTGGGTATAAACACTATAAATTTTAGATTTTGGTTACCTTGATATAGTCAAACATTTTAATATATATATATATATATATATATATATATATATATATATGCACATAAAGTTATGATAAGTGTGTACGGCCCGAGCAAAGCCGGGCTGAACTGCTAGTCTATAGAAAAATCCGTTCGAAATTTCATGAAGATTTCTCAGCTTTACAGAAAGATCCCGACTTCGCAAGATTCACTTAAAGAAGATCGGAGATTACATCAGTCAAAATGTTGTGTGAATAACATTAAGATTATAACAGTAGTCGCAATAATCTTGAACTACATACAAACTACATGCTTCAAATCACTGTCCGGATCCCAGTATATTAACAGAATTACAGAATCACATATCATATACTTGCTCTGTTTATTTCTACAAAAAATATAGTGGACTCCTCTATATCATCATACGAACGTAAAAATCAGCTACACTCTTCAATAACGTGTGTATCAAATCGGGTACTTCTCCAACTGGCCATCCAATTGAGATTCACATAAAAGACCAAAAAGAGCATTAAATGAAACATTTTCTTACATTTTTTTTTACCGGAAGCAAAACAAAATGTTAAGAACCGCTTTACAATCCGATTATTTTTTTATCTAAATCAATTTAATTTATTCAAATCAACTTTTTTTAATTTGTAAGATCTTTTTAAAATATATACTCATTTTAGGGGGTATTTTTAATCCTGTATCTAACCTTAACTCACATTATTCTTACATGTCTGATAGAGACTAGCTTTTCCTCAGCTAAAAAAAAATCATTTTTATACTATTATACAGTTTTACAAAAAAGTTAATTTCGGAATATGTTACATTTTTTTTTAATTTTTCAATAGGGGTGTTTTTGGCATTAAACGGATTAGTTATGGAGATAAAAAGTGAAGTTTGGGTTTTTCTTTGGGATCCTCGTAACTATCGCTTTCATTGCTTTTGTCGTTACTGGCAAAACTGGCATAATTTGTGTTTTTTAAGTTGCAATTTATCTATAACAAATTGCTTGTCGGCGATTTCATGACTTTGATGTGGTAACTTTTCTACCTACTTCCCTCACTTTGTTTCATTAAATATCTACACCGATTTCTATAAAAAAAGAAAGTTGATCAAAAGACTGAGCAGCTATTATTACCGCATGTAAATTCAGTAAAGTTTTCTGCATTCTGTTTATTGCTGTTTTTAAATTGTAAATTGTTTTTCAGATACTATTTTTTTTTCGTAAAATGCTATCAGCTAGATTTGGTTTGATATTGAACTAGGCTGAAGCAGAAACACTAAATATATATAATTTTATTTGTATTAATTGTGTTACTAATTAAATTAATGAACGTTCAAAAATCAGTCAAACGGGGATGACGATATAGATATTATTAGTTGCATTAAAGTATCAACCAAGCTCCAACTCCTGTCTATCACTTGCATACATGAGCCTGTTTAGTATTTTAATTGAAACTGCTCTGATAAACTCATTGCACTTGTACAACCGTCAACGCACATTTACCTGACAAACCCGCCCAAATCCCATCCTTCACTTTAGCAGTCCCTAGATATCGAAAAGCCTTCTACTGAAATAGTTTCTTCCCTTAGAGCGCTAGACTTTCGAATTCCCACTGCTTCTTGCTTCCCTGGTTGCACTAATATTCAAAAGTTTAAATGTAATGTAAACAGGTATATCTCTCGTTGTCTTATATAATTTCCTTGTATACACAGTTCTGAACAGTGGTCCCTTACGCCTTATTGACAATATGCTATGTTTGTCGTGAACAAGAGAAAAATCGATGGTGTACTTATCATTACCTGCAACAATACAGTTTTTAATGAGATTCGTATATGGCTCCCGGGCTATTTTCAAATCGCCTGTTTGTCAATATGTCACGCATAATTGGAAAATATCATTTTCTTTGCGTATATTATTCGATAAATTTTAATCACAAAACGCCTAAATAAAATGGATGCACTGTAAGAATAGATTAAAATCAGACCAGTCTAAGATAGGTACTTCAACTCGTCGCTAAATCTTTCCCCTATGTTTATTAAGTTCGAAATATAAGCGAAACAAGCAGGGACTCTGGATTTCCGGTAATTTTTAAGTTGTTTCCTGAAAATCCAAACAAGGAAGTGTGAGCCAGAACAAAATTAAAAGTTCGAAACTATCAATAGAAGCAACTGAAGAGGGATATATATATATATATGTGTGTGTGTGTGTGTGTGTGTGCGTGTGCGTGTGTGCGCGCGTGTGTGAGTGTGTTAATAGGTGTGTCGAATAATATATAAAAACGGATATATTAAAAAAACATATATTGAAAGGGCTAGATGGCCGGTTCCAACCTTGATTAATAAAGTAAAATCCATGTCAAACTTGTAATTCGTCTTATTTATCTAAATTGCTTATGTTCACGAATAAATACGGTCCTTAAGTAGCCATAATTAAATTTTGTACCATAAAAATAGTATATATATATATATATATATATATATATATATATATATATATATATATATATATTGGGGAGGGTGTATAAGCAGGCGGACCGACGTTTTCTCAGTGGTAAAATACGTTTAAATATTACATATTTTACGTATTTTTATTTATTTTGCAAGGAAGTCACCATTAATCAAGTTCCGAAGGCCATTCGAAGATAAGGGTTAATGAGATTACAGTGATCTCCGGGACAGTACCGTTAGCGGTAGAAATAGGATATAGTTTGATTATTTAAGAGGACAGCTCAACAGGAACTTGTTTACAAAACGACATATCGTAGTCAGATAAAAAGCAGTCCAGCGGAACAGACTTTCACAGGCGTGCAGTTTTAAAAAAGGTTTTTCTATCGGAATTTACGTTTAGATTTAAGCAAAGTTTAGGAGAAAGGGCAATTGCTGATAGTGGTGGTAGATAGAGGACTGGTTTATGTGAAGGTTTTGCAAAAAGGGGACCATAGATCGAACCTCAGACGAGTACTTACCATGGAAACGATAGAACAGAGACAGCGATAAAGAGGTTGTTAAAAGGAGGAAATTGCTTATTAGGTATGTAAGCCGGTTTTCAACTCGGTCTAGGTAGGATAGGATGCTCTGAGCAACTCTTCTACAGGTGTGGCAATAGTACTCGATTTAGGACGTATTTGATTCTTAAAAACGTAGAGGATTTTTGGGGAAGTTAGATACCTTCTGGGAGGGTAAAATGACAACCATTTTTCCAACTATGGGTACAAGATTTGATAAAGATCTTCTATTTCAGGTTAGAATTGGAAACTTTCAAAGTATGGAGCTTGGATGCGAGAAAAAAACTGTTCATATCAATTAAAACCAAATAGAGATAAGAGTATTTAGAGTTTAAAAAAATAAAAGCTTAGTTTTTGATGCATTAAAATTAACTAAGTAGTTTGTTTTGTTGAGATTGCTGGCAATTTCTCTACTTAACACGGATTCCAACAACTTACTCATGACACGCGGGAGACTAATTAGTCAACTGAGATTCAGAAAATCAGCGTCTTTTCCCTATTCCACCACGTGCTCTAGGTGGAGGGAAAAAAACTCAGAGGGATCTCGATCACTGTTAGTCTTTGAAGTTTTCCCATAGATGGTAGTGCCGTCTGCATATATATGGTCGAGAGAACTTAGAATATGATTGGGAGATCAGTAAGGAGGATACGGAAGAGAGTTAGACCTGCGATGAATCCTTGAGGTATATTAGCGTAGATACTTGAAGTTCCCACTTCTGCCTTTCGACTACTTCTTATAAAAACCTTTGGGAGAGAAAATATTCGATTGTTGAGGAGACATTTCCAGCTGGATATCGTGTGCTAGCATTTTATGCGAAATCTTATAAAATGCGTTCGATATGTCAGTCGCAATTTAGAGTGAACCTCTGTCGATAGGGTCATTGATCCTATGTAAAATTACAATCAGCACACTACAGTTGTAGATCTTGGAGGACGGAAAGTCCCGTTGCTAATCATTGAGTAGCTTCTCTGTTTAACAGGAATTCAAGCAATTTAATCAGGATACAGCAGACTAAGCTGTCTTTACCGAGATGCAGAAGATCGACCCCTAGACTTTTTTAAATACTGCGCAAACTAATGACGTTTTCCAAGCTGTTGGAGACCATTTCTCCTTTAACCATCGATTAAACAGTTTACAAGAATGTGCGTGAGTTTCGGTTGCAGCGTTCTGAGTGCGATAGCTTGACAATTGTCAGGAGTAGTTGCTTTGCTGATGTCAAAGTTTTCGGTGAGTACGGCAAGATCACGAACTTGCATGTAGATGTTTCTCAGATAATTTTCCATCTTAGGAGAAAATTCAGTGGGGTAGATAGCCCTGATTTAACACGATTGCTGCAAAGTTCGTGGCAAAAGTTTTGGCTTTATCAGATGCTAAAAAAGACCCACATGTCTGTTGATAATGGTCAGGATAGAGGACACGCGTCCGTTCATGATTTTATTATTCGCTAAAACTAATGGAAACCAAGCCTCTGCTCTTCTACTTTTAAATAATTGGACGGAGCATATGATTCTTTAGCGTTTTCTTTAATCCTTTTAATTTGATTGTTGGCAGTTGTAAAAGCGACTTTAGTTTTAAAACATTTATTGCGTTAAATCAATAGAAGTAGTGTTTTCTGTGTGCAATGGCGGCAGTGCATCTAGATGTGTACCGCGGCTGGCTGTTCTGTTTCTGTTGAAATATCTTAGAAGGTATGTGTGGCACTATATCTGAGTGTCACGGTTGTTAACACACTCTTTAACATGGCCGGTTGGTGATTTGGCCATAAGCATGGAGATACACAGAAATGCAACCCCAGAATTCCCATTTCTCTATCGGCCTATTTTTCGTCCGGACAGTATGAGGTGAGCACGTATTTTCTGTCCCTCTGTAAAGAGGAGGGGGAGCCCCCTCCTCTCATCATAAGTTAAGTTAGGTAGTTTTATTTTGAAGATTATCTAGTATAAATTGCCCTTGTGTATATATTGTATACATTTTGTTGATTAAATAGATAAGTGTATATCTCATATATGGTGATTGTGTCGTGTTGTGTGTTTTCTTGTGTCTGCCATAAATGTATCCATTTAAGAAAGAAGCGGTCCTGAAGACAACGAAGGAAGATTCAAACCAGAATACCATCAGGGAGAAGAGGTCATCTTGAGAGACTGAAGAAGCCACACACACATCCAACATCTTAGGTATGCTTTTCTTCTCGATACGCAGAACCTAATGACTGGCCCATCTTCACATCTTCATGGGACCATTTCTAACACATTTAGTGTAACACGTGAAGCGGTCATACGCCAGTGACCGGCTGATCGTGTTATATATGTAGCTGTTTCTGCCGACGGTTAGCCTAACAATTAAGCTTGATGCTATATCGCACAATTTTTTTTAAAATAGAGTGTATAGGTAGACTCATCATCGATTTGCGTATTTCTTTGCAGAAATTGATACATGCAACTTTCTTATTCATTATTATAGGGCCAATTCCCTATTGATGATTATATTGTACCCAATATCTACTGTAATAAAGTCGAATCCCTGTATGTTCGATTAATTAATATATACAAAAGGTCGGATATTTCACAAATTTACTGCGACGAAATAGGAATGCTGAGCCTTGTAACTTTTCTTCAGTAAATATAAATATTTCATAGTGTTTGTCTCGCTACATTTCAGCCAGCTTTACCTCTGACCTGCTTATGTAAAATTGCAACCGCTATCTTCAGACAATGCTCACCTGGGAGCAGAACGATTCAATGCCTCTATTTTTCAGAGCCCGGCGGGGTAGTTCGTGGAGAGCATTTTCGGATTATAGCGGTTTTAATCATGATCTATCAGACCAGACGATTAGTTGACCAAAACGTGGCGTGGACAACATTTATGGAAGGCAGTAACTATTGTAGATGAGTTACAATACTCAGCATTCCTATCTCGTCACTGTTAATCACACTTTCCTAGTCAAACTAATTTCCATTTCAGATTTTGATATATATTTGTTTTTTGTGTTCTTTCCCTAGCTGTCTGGTCTCGTAAAGGTACGCTATGTCAGTGATTGAACAACTTCTCTTGTTTTTGTTTGGTAAAATCATGTCAGGTTTGGAATATTCATGGACCTTTCCATTTGTGAGTACATTTTTCAAAAGTAGTTTAGCATTGCTGTTTTCCGGTATCGATTCTGCTTTGTTCTCATATCATTTCTAATTGTGGCTATATTCATAGTATGTGCATACCTTCCAGTGTACGATTTAAGCGACTTGGTCTTAATTTCTTTATATGTTTTTGAGCTAGCATTGTGCATTCTGACGTAATGTTTGTTTATGTTTCTAACCTTTCATTACACAATCTGCATGGCGATTTTGCATATTTTGTCAATGTAATATTTGATGGACCTAATGCTTTGTTCCTAGGCTGGCGTTAAAGTAAAGTAGATCTTTTAAGATCACGCCTGACCAAATAATTTAAGCTATCTTTACCTTAAAATTTAGCATCTTTACAGAATACAATGTGTAGTTTATTTGTACATACTTTTATCCACTCTCTTGCAACTACTGATTATTTTCATCTCAGGTCTTAGTATCGTTTTCCTTTTAACCCCATGAAGAGAAGTTTTGTTTTTCAGAAATATATTCAGTTAAACTTCATTCTTCTTTATTTACCACATTTTCAACGGTAAGTATGTTTCAAGCACCTTCTGTCCTGAGTAGATGCAATCGATCTAATCTCTTTTCTTAGCAAAAGCTCCATAATTGTCTGCATTTTACGTTCAACCATTTTAATCTCCCTACATTCAAGTCAAGTATATCAGCGGTATTTCGAATAATATGTACTGCTTTGGCATTGATGACATGTATTGCCTTCCAACTGTGGAGGTGCGATTAAAGAATAACCTTTAATTTTCTGTTGTTCTCTGCTGTGACCTCGTTTTTCAGTTTCATGTTCTTTAGCTTATTAATATCCAGTATCCCGAAATATGTGTAGCTTCTCTCGCTGTAAGAATTTTTATCAGATCTCTTGTTAGAAGTTCAATGTAATTCGACCTTGTCCCTTATTTTATCTAGAATAGAACATTTGTTGATGCTAAATCCAATTTTTACGTCATTATCGGATTATATTAATTAGGTTATTTCGCTTGTTTTAATTCCTTTAAAAACTTTAAGGTCATCCATGAATAGCAGATGGTTAACTTGAGTTAGTTCTTTTTTATGTTTATATCTTATATTCTCATTTCAAAATAGAAGTGTTATTATTATTATATTTAATTATTACGTATTCTCACAGGTAATCACAAGTGACTACTGTCTGGTTAGCGCAGATTATATTCTCAGGTTATTAATATTATTATTATTATTATTATTATTATTGATGTTGTTGTTGTTGTTGTTGGTGGTGTTATTATTATTATTATTATTATTATTATTATTATTATTATTATTATTATTATTATTGAGACGGTTACTGTGTTAAATAGATAGGAAAGTAAATGGATTGATAGAGAAGTAGATAGATAGATAGATGGATCACAAATTAAAAAAAAGAGAGTTTCAGATGAGAAATCGAAATGGTTGTAGTTTGCTAGGCGACTGCGAAACTTATCAAAGAAGAGACAAACACTGCGATTTGCTTTGCGCATTACAAACTTCAAACAAAATTCCAGCCTTGTTATTTTCGGAATAAAGTGAAACGTTTTTAACCCAAGGGACTTTCAAAACTGTTTATAAAACTACTTAGAGAAATCGAACGATTTTGATCAATGCCGCTGATCAACCTTCTTGCATACAGGGAGACTAGGTAACCTTAAATGATCAAACAAAATCCGCCAGCTTCTTTTCCATAGTTATAGCTTTCAGCACGTGTCTTAACATTCAAGCGCTTTGTTTGATATTGCTCTGATTCAGATAAAGTAAAACAATAAACTTTTAATGTTCCCAAACTGAACAGACATCATCGTATGAATTTCGAGAGTCTTAAACTTATTTTTCTTTAGATGTGCAATCTTATTGCATGTCAGTATGTGTTTGTAATAAAAATAGTTTGTTTTACTTCTATTCACCTGAAACAAGGAGCATTGCAACTGAAACGTGGTACGATAATGTGAATTGGGCGTCATGTTTACGTTAACACTGGATCAGCTAGATGGCTGTTCGCAAAACCCAGTAAAAGAAGTAGGAAACGGGAAGGGAATTCTAAAATCTCACATTTCAGTGGAGAAACCTATTATAGTAGAATTCTAGTTAACATCTGACAACGTCTATAGTGAAGATGTGAGATTTTTCTGCTTGTCAGCTGAACCGGGTAAGTTTACTTCGAGCGAACGCCAGTGCTATAAATTCAGAGGAGTACATTTTATTAAAATATTTGCGAAATAAGCAGGAGGAGGCCACATCGCAGCGATGCGACAGGAATTTTAGTTTGATTGACAGAGAGGGAATCGTTGAATTGAAGATTCTTTGAACCTTATCTAATACAAAGAACTTACTGGTAGATTCTCTAATCCCAGATATTCCTAATACTCGGTGGAATATCTGTCGCGGTTAGGGAATAAATAAAGATCTGCCCGTGCGCCAGTTCTTAGCTCTTAACTCCGTTTCGACTTTTGTGTTTAAACGTCTATACTTTCCAAATCATGATTTAGCTCAAATCAAATACTGTTGAACATTTCACTTGTATTTATGGCCGGCTACAATGAAAGCAAACGGTATTATTATATTATTATAATTAAAAAAACGATCACAAATGAATGCCACTGCTGCAGTCCTAGGACAATTTATACTGATTGTGTTCTATTCTGTTGCATAGTTGTGTTTTTAATTACAGCATAGAACATGAAGATAGGTACGCCACAGATACAGTTATATTCCTGCCATTTTGTTTTGCAGATCAACTTGTCTATAATGTTTTGGTTTTTTTGTTTTTTTTTTACACAGTGATCACACCCCCATCAAGGCCCGGAAGCCACTCAGGGATAAGGGTTATTGCAAGTACATTACATTAGTGTGGAGATTTGCTGAAGTGTTTACTTAAGGGGGCGGTTCATTAGGAATTTGTTAACATTGGACTTGAAGACGTCAAAGTTGTATTCCGGAGGGAAGCAGGCAGACGGAACAGAGTTCCACAGGCGTGCAGTTCTAAGAAAGAAGCTTTGTTCATAGGATCCGCGTTTTGATTTAGGCACAGATATTGAGTGGGGGAAATTTTTCACAGTGGATTCAGCTAGACGGGTGTTTTTCGTGAAAGATTGGCGAGGTGGGACCAGAGATTGAAGTTCAGACGAGCACCTGCCATGGAAATAAGGATAAAACAAGGATAGGCTCGCAACGTCTCTTTTGTGGGAGAGAGGTTGCAGGGTAGAGAAAAGGGCATCCCCCACTAAGCCACGAAGTTTATTTTGTACTCTGTCAAGGCAGAATAGGCTGTTTTTATCAGCTCCTGCCCAGATATGGCAACAGTATTCCATCCTTGGACGTACTTGACTTTTATATAGATAGAGAATTGCATCAGTAGTGAGATATCTTCTGGAGCGGTAGAAGGATCCCACCATCTTTCTAGCGACCTTGGCAACAGACTTGATGTACGTGTTCCATTTCAGGTCAGGAGTAAAGGTCAAACCCAGAAGCTTGTCAAAACACGGGGCCTCACCCAGACGAGAGCCATCCATCACAATTGATGCCAGATGGGGATCAGAGCGTTGATGATGTAAGGATAGGAGTTTGGTTTTGGATGCATTAAAGGTAACCAGCAACATCTTCCCCACTGAACCACGCGCTCGAGATCAGAGGAGAGAGAATCAGAGAGAACTTTGTCATTTACAGCCTTTGATGTGTTGCCGTAGATGGCCGTGTCATCAGCATAGATGTCAACGAATGATTTAAGTATGTGTTTAGGGAGGTCATTGATGTAGATCAGGAAGAGAGTTGGGCCCAGGATTGACCCCTGAGGGACTCCAGCATTTATATTGCAGGCCTCCGATTTTTGTCCATCTACCACTACTCTTATGAGCCTATCGGAGGGAAATGATTTAATGATTGAGAAAACATTTCCAGTTTTACCGTAGCTGGAAATCTTGTGAAGTAGACCCTTATGCCATACCTTGTCGAAGGCCTTTGATATGTCAAGAGCAATTGCCCTAGAAAGGAAGCCTTTGTCAAGAGATTCACTAATCCTGTGGGATATAACCGTCAGCACATCTGCGGTAGATTTTGCAGAGCGGAAACCATATTGTGTGTCACTAAGAAGGTTATTCCTGCTGAGGTGGTTGACTATTTCTCTATTTAATATGGATTCCAGCAACTTACTCATAACACACAGGATACTTATTGGTCTGTACTGAGAGGGAGATAACTTATCACCTGAATTCTTAAATACAGGGCAAACTGATGATGTCTTCCAGGGAGTCGGAAAGCACTTCTCCTTAAGGCAGCGCTTAAATAGTTTCGTAAGTATGGGAGCAAGTTCTGGTTGATTTACTCATTAATTTCCTAACATATAGAAATGAGTGAATCAAATCAGGGACATACATAAACATAACATTGTTTAGATTACAAAGTTTTCTACATTATTGGCAATGTGTTATTTGTACAGCTTCCAGGGAAAGACTAATTTTTAAACCTTCGTGTCCTCTCGCTTTAAATACGTAGCATCACTCGTTATCTCTATTTAGTATACCGTTTGATTTACTACCCCTTGCCTTTACTTTACGTCACGAATTTCTGGGCGATATTGTTTCGAAGACATAAGTTATCATCATGCACTCAGTGTGATCTTTGCCAAATTTCCCACTGATCAACATAATCACCATAGACGTAGGGTCTTAAATATATAACACAAGTAAGATCATTTATTTCTTAATTCTACCGTAAACCTGAATAATCATTTCGATGGAATGAGCCAATGATGTGCCTCTGTACATGCGTATTTATTTTTCCTCCTGCCATACATAAGCCTGTATATGTATACAGTGAAAAATATATCGATCTAAAATAAATGCGTATATGACATGTTCGTATATGATTCCATGTGGATTAAACTCTTGCTATGTTTGAAACATAAATATACTTGCTAAACAATCAGTAACATATACGAATCGATTTCCGGCCCGATATCTAACAGCATTTCATAACGTTTTACACGATTACGAGTTTATACATGAAAACAGTCAAAACCTCGTGCTTTGTTTTTTGCGTAAAAATAAGGTAAAGTGTTAAGAAAGATGAATAAAAGAAACGAGTATAAGCATTCAACAGATAAACAAACAGCATTTTTTTCTGTTTGGTCTCTTTAACTTGACACTTCTCATGATAAATGATCGCAACAATGCTTGCGCGTCCTAACAAAATTGGCAAATTTGTAAATTTGGATATTTTAGCTATTTTCTTTTACTACTTTTTGATGCCAGAAGAAAGTATGGCATATTATATTATATCCCATGCCTTTGTCTTTCATCTTTTGCACAATTCTCAAACATGCAATGTATATGTTTTTGTTTAATAATTATGGATTAAAAATAAATAAGCAAATTTATTCAAATAATAATAGCACTTATTATGTTAAACTTGTTTAATTGGGCAGTACATATTTATTAGGAATTACCCACCTAAATACGTATGACTATAATTCAAAGCTATCTATAATTAATATAGCATGATAATGTTGTAAAATAATATTTAGTTATTAAATACAAAAACTATGATCTGATAAGAAACAATCATGACTAAGAACTGTGCATATGAAATCCCATGTAAATGTGGAAAACTATACAGAGGTGAAACGTGTCGTCCGTTGAAAGTACGCTTAGAAGAATATCGAAAAAGCCGTAGTACGTGGAGAGGCTGAAAAGGCAGGTATAGCTGACCATATCTGCAACGAAAAGGGAAAACCATTATGGGACGGAGCAAAAATTATAGACATAGAGGAACGGTGGAGAGTAAGACGACCGAAAGAAGCAGCACATATACTGTGGATTAACCAACTGCTAAGTAGACCTAGTATAGAATTCAATACGATATAGGTAGCAGTAATTATAAGCAATAGATAATATATACAATTAATAAGTAAAACATTAATATATACAAGTAATAAGTATACAGATAGATATACATATCTATATAGTAATAATTAGTAACAATTAGTGATATTTTTAACTAGAAATAACAATAGGTTTAAGGCTTCTAAAATCCGTTCTAGAATTATCTACAACGACCCGTGGCGCAGGGGTTAGAGTACCGGGAAAAAAAAAATATATATATATATATATATATATATATATATATATATATATATATATATATAAAAGCGAAAATGTATTATGTATGTATATATGTGTGTGTGTTTGTATGTCTGCTAAAACTTTCAACACGGTTCACGGATTGTCACGAGATCGGTATCATTTTAAAGCCCGACAAATATCGAAAAATTGGCCAAAAATGTTCATTTCTTCATCCTGAAATTCGTAGTTTTCTACAGGTGGGGGTCAGCACAAACCGTCATCTCATGACGATGTCGCTTTTACGCATGCGTCATACGACGTCGTAACCTGATTTAGTTTAAATATAAAAATAAATGAGTTAACTTCGTGTATGTCGTGTTAGGTCAATTGGTTAAAGCGCTGGGTCATTGTCTAAAGGTTTTGGGTTCGAATCGTGGTGTGAGATGGGTTTTTTCGATAGTTTCAATTTTAATATTGAAGCAGGGTTATTTAAGCCATTTTTAACGTAACGTTCGTTTTTCAGTTCTTTTTTTACTTCGCTTATTCTTAGGTTTTCATTAACACCTCCCCCCACCCCGACCGACCACACACACCCAAAAACATCCGGGCAACGCCGGGTACCCACCGATTTTTTAAATTTTAATGTTGAAACAGGGTTATTTAAGCCATTTTTAACGTGTTTTCTTTGGGGGGGTCAGATTTTTTAAAGAAGTTTTAGCATTCGTTTTCTGTTATTTTTTTTATTTTTCCGATTTTTATATTTAACATCGTTCGTTTGCCTTACGTTAGTTTTTTGTGTTTTTTTCGATTTTTTTTAAGTTTTAACATTTAATTTTTATTTAATATTTAAAAATATTTACTTTGCTTATTCTTACGTTTTGATACCCCCTCCAACGACCGAGCACACACACACCTCTAAACAGCCGGGCAATGCCGGTTACCCCTCTAGTCAATTGTAAAAGTGATATTCTCCTGAAAGTTGAAGGTTCAATCCTCAGTCTGGACGACCGAAAAATACATTACTTAGGACCTCTATCCAGTCATGGCTGACAGAATAAGAATAAACTACACCCGTGAAGTAAATAAAGGGTTCCGCTCGAAATTCCTGAGATCGACAGAAACATTCCCGAGTTCAACAAGGTACACCTGAAGAAGGTCGGAGGTTATATAGACCGAAACGTTGTAGAAATCACACTTAGGGTGAGAACAGTAGTCCGATGAATAATGATACACATATATATTTTTTTAATATAATTATCCAATGGCACGTGTTTCGTCGTCTACGACTCACCAGAGTGGCTTAATCTAGCGAGATTCGAAGTCGGGATCCCATGGTAAGAAGCTTAAACTCTTACAAGTGCTCCACCTCGCTGACTGGTCGGATATCGCGATTTACGTATATGTTGTTTGTTTTGGTTTTTGCGATAGGTTTGAAATGAATTCAATTATTTACGAAAGTGCATGTTTACTTTTCCCTTAAACCAATATGAGGAGCGGCATATATATTGTTTTTAAAATATAATTATCCACTGACATGTGTTTCGTCGTTGGGTCCCTATTTCGAATCGCGTTAGATTCAGCCACTCTGATGAGTCGTAAACAAATAAACACGTGACAATTATATTTAAACACGATATAATTATATTTTAAACACAATATATATGCCGCTTCCTATATAAGGGATACCAAATTGGTTAAAGTCAATTTTTTCCAACTCGCATTTAGGAAAAATACACTTCGTAAATAATTGGATTTATTTTAAAACGTATCGCAAAAAAACCCACATCTTTCTGCCCCCTCTCTCTCCCTCTCTCTTTACATATATGTATATATATATATATATATATATATATATATATATATATATATATATATATATATGTTTACATTTTGAAGTCTAGCGAAATTTCAATTAAAGTACAACACAAAATAATATATTTATTATACAAATATGTAGTTTAATCCAAGAAAATTTTTTAGGCATTTATATTTTAAACACAACCTTAAACATTTGGCGCCGGGTTTCGTGCCTGTATATATATATGTCTAACCTTCACAAACTATACACATTAAATAAGGCGGTATTTCGGAAAAAACATATCGAATATTGTCTACAGATTTGTATATTGTTCTGGTTTACCAGCGTAACAAAAAAGTTTCACATATTCTCGACAATAATAATTTAATGAGCTTTAATACCATGTATGTTATGGCCAGTTGGTAAGTCTATTCCGTGAAATTAATTGTTTATCAATGTTTCTCGAAGCAAATTCATCGAATCATTTGCCATTTACAAATTATTCTCAAATGTCAGTCCCTTCACACACACACATACACACACACACACACACACAGAGAAATCCTTAATGCCATATACACATATATTATATATTCTACGCTCCTTCTGCGCAACAAAATAGGACGAATTTCTCGGATCGATTATGATGTGTGATGAGAAGTGTATACTCTAGAACAACCAACGACGTTCAGTACAGTGTTTGAATACCGGGGAATTTCCATACGCTTCCCGAAGTCGAAATTGCACCCAAAAAAGTTATAGTGACTGTTTGGTTATCTGCTGCCGGTCTTATCACACAAAGCTTCTTGATTCCGGGCGAAACTATAACAGCAAAGAAGTATTGCCAACAAATTGAGGAAATGCAGCAGAAGCTCCAACGTATGTGCCCGAGATTCGTCAATATGAAGGGACCAATTATCCTCCATGACAACGCACGAACGCATGTTGGTCATCTGACCCTGCAGAAGCCGAACGAATTGGGCTACGAGACTCTGACCAATCTTTTTCAAGCACCTCGACAATTTTCTGTGCGAAAAATGCTGAAAAAACCGAGGTGATTCTGAATCGGCCTTCAGTAACTTCATCGCTTCTAGATCTCCGGATTTCTAAAGTAATGCGATTGTTATGTATTAGGTCGAACACAAAAATGTATGTGTTATTTATTTATCTGTCTGTCCATCTATCTATTAATCTATGTTTATTTTCGATGTATCTCTCAATCTAGTTATCTATCTAGTTCTGTATTTATCCATCTCGATTTACGCATCTAACTAACTGGAGAGATAAACAAGACATGGATATAAAGAGTGTTGATAAAAACCGTCAAATATAATGAAATCATATCATAGACAAGTTTGCCGGAAATATCTGATCAACTGACGGAAGTACGTGTATGTTACATTGTTCTAGTTAGCTGAGAAGAATAATTGGATTTGGAATTTGGACGTAGAGCAGGGCGGCCGGTTTAACAGGTCGTCTCCCTTCAACGGGGAGGGAGCTGGCGGTCTTTGAATCGAGACCACTCAATTAACCACTCAAGCAAAGATATTCACTTTCCATTCTTCTGTGATCGACACCTGGAAAGAGAATAAAAACTATATAAAATACAATCAGCCTTCTTGGAACTGAATGCAGATTCGTCCAAACAGGTTCCAGCTTCCCCTTCAAGAAGAAGATGAATTCCACCTGGACCAAGATCAACGACGCATGAAAATAAGGTATGTTGAAAATACATGTATGACACACACACACACACGCATATGAACATTAAGACGATCATAGCATTGGAACATAAATATACAGCAACAACATAATTTAGGGTTCAGACCGTGAAGAATACCATAGACATTTAGTGACACGTACACACATTCCGATGAACCCTTCGACACAAGTACATATTACTGTATGATGTTGATACCCCATTACACACATATATCATGTATGGTGATACGGTATCCCATTACACAACCGGGTAAATAAACTTGTTTCTCTTTTGCAAAAATGTGTCGATTTTAATGTTCCTTATTTCGATTAATAAAGTTTATTATGAAAGAAATTATGATCTTTTAAATTTGAACGTCAAAAAACGACATTATTTTGCACCAACCTTATATATTATAGGAAACCAGGTTAGTATACATTTTCGTGTAATGTTATCTTTTTTAATAAAGCCCACCTAAACCTTAACATCTCCCAACAATACTTTTTAGTATGTTAATTTCAAAATATATATTAAGAAATAAAAATTGCTGTAAATCAAAATGTGAGTTTTATTAGACGATACGTTTTGGAAAGAATAAGAGTCAATAATATAGTCATGCATTGTAAAATCCTGAATTTATACTTATGAAATATGGATTGTGTATTTTATGCAAAACATTACAACATAGCGTTAGCTACCTATATTTTTTAACGCCTATCATATAATTAGCATAGTCTATAACTTTTCTACATCCCTTTACATAGACAGTAACATTCCTGACATAGACAGTAACATTCTTTACACAGACAGTAACATTTCTGACCAGTCTCTCAGATCGTCAAGACCAGCAAGACTCACTACTTAATCTATTTCTAACATCAGTTCCTGAAGATTGTGTAAGATTGTGTAACAAATGCCCATTGCTTACTCGGGAATGCTGATCATGCTGTAGTAATAATAGACATTACCCTAAACTCTCGACCCTAAGTTGAAGAGTCATTGCTCAAAACGACAAGGTACTACAATAAGGCTGACTAGATGGCATTCGAGATCACATCAGAGATGCCCTATGGGGAATTATTTTTCTCCTCCTGCGGAATAGTACGCAAATGAGGCCGCTGAATGGTCCAAAGCAGCAATTGAAGCACATGTTCCCTTACGAAGATTCTATAGCAAACCCCACTCTACCTAATCACTTACTCCTACTTGCGCATCTGCCATTGCTGAGAGGCAACATGCATACTGCAGATTTATCCGGCACAAAGCCAGTACACACAGACAAGTTTATAGAAACTAGAAGTAATTGTTAGAAAAAAGTAGCGACATCTAAGAGAGAATATACCGAAACGAGTAGAAAAAACGCTAACTCGTACTAACTCGTGATGTCTGGAAAATCTACAACAGTGAAGTAAATAATGGGCTTCATTTCTAGACATATTCCTTACCACAGTACTTAAGGATTGTGAAACCAATACCCATAGTTCCCTTGGAAAAGCACACCATCTAGTGGTATCCGTAGACATCGCACTCCAATCTCAACCCTAAAGTGAGGAGCCACTGCTCAAAACGACAAAGTATTACAAAAGGGCTGACTGGAAAGCCCATCAGAGAACTTATCAGAGATTCCGCACGGAAGTGTTATAGCAAGCTTCACTCACCTCCATAGTTGACTACATACTGTGTAGCTGCCATTGCACAAAGACAGCATGCGCTCCGCAGGCTCGTACGTGATAAGGCAGCTGCAAATTGGAAAAAAATTACAGATTCTAGAAATCATTATAAGAGATTAATAACCAGAGCCAAAGGGAGACATGCTAACATATCAAGGGAACTTTGCAAACATAGAAACTCGTGATTTCTGGAAAATTTACAATAATCTAGTGAATAAAGGACAATCAGCAATCCCCCCCCCCATAATCGAACAACCAGAAGGATGCATGAACGGCAATCGAAAAGGTGGAACTGCTTGCCTAGAGCTACAAACAACTCCATTCGAAATTTCCCTATGCCGACAGAAGCCACAACTGATGATCTGAAAATCACCCCTTTACATGTCCACGACGTCATAAACAACTTAGACACCTTCAAATGTGTGGGCCAAATCTTATCCCTGCTATACTAATTAAGAAATACTCAACTGAACTAGCCTCCGTACTTTCCAGACTCTACAACAAATGCTTTACTAAATTCTGCTTCCCTATTAGCTGGAAGATGGTTTCGGTAGTACCGGTTGAAGAAGAATTCTGATGAAAGAACCGACCTTCTCAATTATCCCCCTATAAGTCTCCCCCTCTTCACTAAAACTTTCGAGACGCTAATCACTACTCCACTACTTTGCAAAGGCTAATCTTCTTTCTGACAACCTGTGCGGATTTAGAAAAATGTCGTTCTACTGTAGTAATTTAATAGTTATCTCTGAACGAAAATACCATGCATTGGTAAAGGCGGGTGAAGCCAGGGATGTAGCCCTCGATATATCCAAGGCCTTTGACATGAAAAGTCTTGCATGAAAAGCTGCTAATAAAAATCAAATTATAGTGTATAACTAGACGAATGCTACATATAATAAGATCCTTCTTAGATGATAAGACCATCCAGGATGTCATTGATGGACGTTCATCCAACAGCATAATATTAATGCGAGAATACCTCAGGGGTCGATCCTTGGACCATTATTATTCATGATATTCATCAATGACCTCCCTCTCTAAACTCTTGAACAAATCCCTTAACGAATTATTATTTTCTGACTACTGGAAAACTCATTCTGTGTTACAAATTTACAAGAATTCCGGCGAAAGAACTGACCCATTAAAGTATCACCCAATTAGCCTCTTCCCTTTTTTCGCCAAAATGTTGGACTTCATAATTAATCAAGTTCCAGTCTACTACATTACTGGTGTTAAACTTCTGTCCGACGGTCAATATGGATTTAGGCAAACCTGTTCTACTGCAGATATTCTGAAATCTCTGAGCGTATATACCATGCACTGGATAAGGCAGGGAAGGGGAGAGCCGTAGCCTAGATATATCTAAGGCTTTTGACACGGTATGGTATTATAATCTTTTCATGAAAATCAGATCCTATGGTATTTTAAATAAAAGAAAAATCCAGTTTTGTACGCTTAATTAATATGATATAATGCAGGTTTACCTCAAGGGTCGATCCGTTGACCTTTATTATTCCTAATATTCATACATGACCTATTTGATAAAATAGTCTCTGTGATGGGTATATTTGCTGACAATCCCATGCTCTATAACATGCACGAGGGGAAAACCAATGAACGCATATCGAACGCAATGGTGGAAACCCTATCAGTCTGTAATGGAATGAGGTCAAAATAGATAGTATTATTCAATGATGCCAGGACTAAGCTCGCTTCCTTCAATAATTATAAGAAACATTCTCAACCAGCAATAACTATGGATAAACTACCTGAACGTAGTTCTTTCAAACTCCCCGGCTTAACGTTTACAGAAAACATTAGTTGTAACAGATACATCGAGAACATTTCCAAAGCGGTTGCGAAGAAGTTGAGCTCTCTCTACGGTGCTAGAAAATTACGCCTGGCAGTATCCTGTCCCTCTACGACGCATCCATTCGCCTATGTCTGGAGTACTACGTCACATTTGGGCTGGTGCATCTGCCACTGGTCTCTCATTTCTGCACAGGGTTCAAAAGAGAGTCGGCAACCTGATAGGTTCTAAACTGTCATTTAAGCTTCAACCGCTGTCCCATTGACGAAATGTTGCATCCCTCTGCCTTTTACAAGTATTTTAATAGTTGATGGGAATTTACAAGTATTTTAGGGGTACAAGGCCTTGTAGTTCCCCAGGAACTACAAGGCCTTGTACCCCTTCGATGTAAATACCGCCGATAAACCCGACCAACAGCAAAGTCCCACCCCTTCTTTATAGAGATCTCTAGATGTAAAAAACACCTTCTACTCTTATAGTTTTGCCCCAGAACTGCTAGGAATTCCATTCCGGGTTCCTGCTCCAGTGTAATGTGAACAGACATATTGTTACGTAGTATCTATGCAATTATGCCCCTGATAGTATCCCCTACATCGAAGTGGCATTTTGCCTTGTTTGGAGAGGAAATGTAATAGATTTATTATATTTTGAATCCTAGAATTATTGTTTTTTAGACTATTATATAATTACTTTCACACTACATATTTGCTTGGAAAACTTATAAAAAGGAGTTTTCCGCCTACTTGAAATGTCGTACTTATTTAGGAAGGTTTTACTTCAGTTAACAAGTATTCCTGTCTGGTTGCACTTACATTGGCCTACTGATAATTGCAAAATAAGCTGGTTAAGCCAGTTGATAACGAATTGCGCGATATATAAAGACAAACAAAGGGAAAACGGAATCGGGAATATTAAACTATTATTATAGCCAGAAACCGGATACGAGATGATTGTAAGGGTTCTCTGAGGCTAACACGAAACCATTCAAAAGAGATGATAGCTTTCATGAGTAATATTCAGCCAGGACGATAAATTGGGATTTATTTTCAGTGCAGGCTATGCAATCGTTACATCTTTCATCAAAATTGCTTCATCGTGCTAACAAAATACCTCAAAATATCATTGTGCCAAGAAGTGATGCGTAGGTTCCTCTATGTTATTAAAACTTAGAGCAACGATCTTAAGTTAAGGATAAACTGTAATAGATTATTCATATTATTTGAAATCAATGAACTACTATTCTCTTCAATATTGCCACGTGACCTAATTTATATAGTACTGGGGAAAATTCACGTTTAAGTTACACGCTTTTACGCGCGAATAACACTCAACATTAGCACAATATATCTAATAATCTAAGTTTTTAAAAATTGTTAATAAACTAGTTTTGAATTTCAGTTATAAAACTTAAAGAATATATATAAAAAGAGCATGAAATCCTCTAGTGCGGGCGACACGAAAAATACAATTCCGATTATTTAAAGACTTCTACCCGGTCATCGAACGAGAATATGCCACTTCCGTGGATTAAATACAGGGTCTCATTAAAAATGTCCTGCATATTACCCAGGGCAACAAAACGATTACGGAGATGGCTTGAATAAATCGGAGATGATATCAGCGGAAACAGTGTGTGACTTACAAATATAATGAGAACTGAATAATTGAATTTAAATGATTTTTGTTAATATACCAGTTTGGAATTTTACTTATAAACAAATATAATTAAAAATAATATATACATACATACATATATATATATATATATATATATATATATATATATATATATATATATATATATATATATATACATACATACATATATATATATATTTAAATATATTTTGCGGGGTACAAAATTTTATTATGGCTATGTAAAGACTAAATTTAAACTTGTTCGAAAACATTATTTAAGATTGTGAAATTATAAAATAAAAATGAATGTGTCAGCTGACCGGTTTCGAAGCTCGCTCAACAGAGCTAAAATCGAGCTTAATTACGTTTTAAAAAGAAAAGGGGGGAACAATGAATCGGAGATGAAAAAGTAGGGGGGAAAAAGAGGGGGATGAATTAATTAATTAATAGAAACAAGATTAAGCCCTAGGAGATTCTCTTTTTGTTTGCAAAGAGAAGGTCTCAGAGTCTTAATATATATAGTTTTTAGAATTTTAAGATAATAAAGATAGTGCGACTTACTAAGTATGGAAAAAAAGTCCGCACTAAAATTCAAAGCGCAAATACGATTATTTATAAGGTGCTCTCCTATAGATGTGCCATGGGCATTTTTCAAAACGTCCGAAGGTAAGTAATTTCCATTTCGAATTTTGGATGGAACATGTTGTTTTACCCTATTATCTAATCTTTGAGACGTTCGCCCGACGTAGCGCACACCGCAGCTACATTTAAATAAGTAAATAATAGAATTGTTATGAGGGGGGGAAGAACGTCTTTACAAATTGAAGACAAAATGGGTTTACAAGAAAAAACAACACGGGTATTTGATGCAAAGTAACATTGTTGTACGGCAGAAAAATATGCTGACAGCTGACACATTGCTGACAGATGACACATTTTTATTTTTTAATTTCACAATCTTAAATAAATAATGTTTTCGAACAAGTTTAAATTTAGTCTTTACATAGCCATAATATATATATATATATATATATATATATATATATATATATATATACAGCGTGTCAGGAGGCGATGAAAAAAAGTCCAATAAAGTTCCCGATCGTGGATGTTAGAGCTGAAGATACAAGATATATTTAAAAGGCGTATAGTGGTTTTATTGCGTTGAATCAACCATGAAAATTTGGAAGGAGTCTGTTTGTTTAAGTTGCATTGTTTCACTTTTTCAAAGTCGCTGATGAATTTGCGCTGACTCCTTCCAACCGCTTATGGTTGATTCACCGCAATGAAACCACCGGTACGCCTGTGAAATCTGTATATATAGCGTTGACATGAATATAGTATATATATATATATATATATATATATATATATATATATATATATAGGCTTTTGAAACCAACTAAAAAGGAAAAAAGGGGCGACTGTTTTATTTTTATTTTTTTTTTCTTAATTCCGGTGGTAAACATTCACCGATACAACATTAAACTTTGTGATTAACGCAATGTGTTTGTGGTGAGTAAAAAAAAATGTTTGAATAAAAATGTCTTTCAAATAAAAAAACGAATATTAATTCAATTTAATTATATTAGACTGTGAGCTTTTGTTGTGTGTACAATACTGAGCTACTACCGTAAGTGTCTTCTGAATGTCATGAACTTTATTGCATATATGTGTATTCGTTTGCGTGCTTGTTGGTGCGTCTGCGTAAGTATTGATGTTGGCAGGATGTAGGAACGCTCAGGTCTTTGTCCCTCGGTCTAGTAAAGCATTGTGATATGCCTTCCATTCGGCTTTCGTTTAAAGAAGTCTCCTAGAACAGAGAACCTCTGATATAATGCATGCAGCGGTTGTTAATTGGAATGGCGTAGATTTACATTTCACTTTGAATCAGTAAGGAAAAGTGAGATTGCTTCTGTGAAAAACATTTCTTTATTCAAAACATTCAACGCCCACCTTTTTAAAGATGTTAACGTTGTCATGATAAGAAATAAGAAATGGAAATTTTCGAATACAAGTTCTCATATATATATATATATATATATATATATATAAATTACAATTAAATTTTCCAAAATGATCCAAGATGGTACAATTAAAGTATATTATAAATATTAAAGAATTCATATTTATAAAATTATCTCAGCCAGATGTAAAAGCTCGATAAAACCAAATAGGAAATAGAGCTTATAATATTCAAATACCCACACAGATATAGTTCTATTTTCAATAAAAATTCAATCAGGATTTCTTATTCAACAATGCCTAATTTAGCACAAAGAATCTTAACATCTAATAACAAAAAAATTAAATCATCCCAAAAATCCCTTCCCCAATTAAACCCAAAACTAATTGTCATTGTAATAACAAACATCTTTGCCGACTCAATAATGATTGCATCCATAAAGATGTTATATATTCTTGCACTATTACTGAGCTCCCACGCAATCCTCCCAGAACAAACACTAATATTTCGTATTCAAGTTATTCTTCTTCCCATCCTCTATCTGATATAGTTACTAATCCATTACACCACTCGAGCAGCCTTTCCATCTAAAATCATACAACTAGTAATAATAATAATAATAATAATAATAATAATAATAATAATGATCATATTAATGAGAATAATAATATTTCTCCTAACAGCCATCCTAACACAAACAACACTCATTATTCCCTCCAAAATAGTCCCCATACAGACATTGTCCCACCATATGTTGAACACTATGAACAAAATTCAAACTATTTAACTAATACAAATCAGCAAATTAATATTAATACCAGACCTCGAGTTTGTAATAAATTACATACATATATCGGCGCTACTTCAACATTAATTAAGAAAACAATATCAAACCACATTTCTTCTTTTAACAACCATAATTCTAATAATAACTAAGGAACGTCTCTAACCACTTTAATTAAAAAACTTAACTCTAACAATACCCCCTTCTCAATAAAATATACTATCATAAAAAAGTTAAGTCTTATACTCCAGGCTCGAAGTCATGTCGCCTCTGCACAACCGAAAATAAATAAATATATATGAAAATATATATAATTTTTCTTTAACATTATGGGTTTCTTTTTCTACATACTACTTAATACTTTATAATTTAATAATCCTTTATTTTAATTCTTTATCTCTTCTTTGCCGGTTATTTATTTGCATTTTCTGCTTTATTCTTTAAACTTTCCTATCTATCTAATATATGAATCTACCCACATTTTCATATCTTGTATGTATATTTACTTATATTTTACTATATGCATTTACTTACTTACTTTTTTTTTCTTGAATTTGCAGATACTGGTCATCCACTCCCCTCAAATAATTTTTATTTAGTTTATTTTTATTTTATTTTTTTTATTCTTTATCTATTATTTATTTTCTATTTATTTATTTATTTATTTATTTATTAATTTTCCATTTAGTTTCGTCTAACAACTCTTGCTGACAGTTTTTTAAGTTGACCTATATTATTTTGCCCTATATATATTTTCGCCCCTTTAACATTTCCTGTCTGGGTCATTTTGACTTTTGTTTCCTTTTATTTTATATTTTATATTTAACTTTTCATCACTTTTTTTTTCTTTCCTGATCTTTCTGATTTATATTTATGCCTCGGAAGCATATCTTAGTTTTCTTTTATTAATATTATTGGAATCTTTTCTTTTTTCCTTGTACACATTTTTATGAATTATTCCATGGATTCTGCCTTTGGATTATTATGGACCATTTTCTTCCAGTTACGTGATTTCCTTGGATTTTACTTGTACAAATGGAAATTCTTTTAACTTTCTTGAAGTTTTACATTGGGATTTTACCGTCACTGGATTTTTTTTATTTTCCACCAGACTATCCATTCATGTGCAATCACCTTTTTCTTCACTATATTCCCTCTGCTTCACTTTTTTGTTTCCAAGTAAGATCTTTGAGTTACTTGATGCTTCATCAAATACTTCTGCATGCTAAATCCGATCCCGCATTTTGCTAATTCCTACCCTTTGTTGAGAAGGAAAGTATTTCTTCGAAACTCCGCGGATTAAGGACTATCCATTTATCTCGTGTTTCCTTTTCAGATTAAATATGTTTTTAACTCATTTCAAATGTTTTTTAAAATATTTTGTTAACTGTTTGCTCATATATATATATATATATATATACATACATACATACATACATACATACATACATATGCGCATATAAAAATATATTTACGCATATACAAATATATGTATGCGCATATACAAATATATATATATATATATATATATATATATATATATATATATATATATATATAAACATATACAGTGATGATCATATTTATTGGCACGGTAAAATAAAAGTTAAATTTTGTCTAATAAATTCTAAAAAAGGGATTAAATTAAAGAAAATAACAAAGTATATTATGTATTTTTAACTGGCCTTTCCGATGCAGCAATCGGATTTTAGAAAAAATAAATAACAAAGGAACAACAAACATAATTGCAAAAAACCCTTGTTCAAAATTATTGGCACGATTTATTTAATAATCAATTGTATAGCCTTTGGCCTGTATTACCTTCCTCAGTCGCTTTTCATAGTTTACAACCAAGTTGTTGCACTCTTCAGTAGTAATTTTAGCCCACTCTTCCTGACAATAATCCTCCAATTGAATAAGATTCTTAGGCTTCCTTTGCATTACCCTCAATTTTAATGTTCTCCATGAATTTTCAATTGGATTAAGGTCTGGGCTTTGTGATGGCCACTCCAAAACATTAATATGATTGTCCTCAAGCCATTTCTTAGTCAGTTTAGCCGAATGCTTTGGGTCATTATCTTGCATGAACCACCAACGACGACCAAGTGAGAGCTCTTTAGCAGAGTCTTTCAGGTTTTCATCCAATATTTTAACATAATCTTCCTTTTTTATGCTACCTGTGACCTTAACAAGTCGCCCTGGTCCAGAGGCAGCAAAGGATCCCCAAAACATCAAACTGCCTCCACCGTGCTTCACTGTGGGTATGGTGTTCTTAGGCAGGAAAGCTTCGCCAGATTTCCTGTAAATATAAGACACTTTATTATGGCCAAATAACTCTATTTTCGTTTCGTCAATCCATAGAACACGTTTCCAGAATGCAACATCTTTATCAATATGACGTTTTGCAAAGGCTAGCCTTGCTTTCAGGTGCATAGGCTTCAATAAGGGAGCATACTTTTAAACCAGCTCTCTTTAAAACTCTACCAACTGTATGTCGAGATACATTCACTCCAGAGGTGCTCTGTTCATCAACAATCTCCCCAACAGAGATCCTTGGGTTTTGTTTTACTTGTCGAACAATTTTCCGTTCATCTCTTGGGGAAAGAATCCTTTTTCTCCCTCTACCCTCTAAACTCATAACGTGGCCTTGCGATTTGAACTTGTTTATTATGGCTCTAACAGTGGATTTGGGAAGGTTTAGCTTCTTTGAAATCTTATCATAGCCCTCCCCATTGGTATGGCATGCTACAACAAGCTTCCTGACGTCTTCGCTGTGTTCCTTAGTTTTAACCATGGCGATTGAAAATTATAATTTAGTCACTAATAATAGTTTAAATAAATCGCTATCTAAAAATTATCTGAAAAAAATTATTCACTGAATTAGCGTTAAACAAGCATAATATGGCTATAAAAAAGTTCAGAAAGCACGTAAACCGGAAATTGATTGATATTATACTGATACTAAAAGAAAAACAAAGCCGTGCCAATAATTTTGAACAAGGGTTTTTTGCAATTATGTTTGTTGTTCCTTTGTTATTTATTTTTTCTAAAATCCGATTGCTGCATCGGAAAGGCCAGTTAAAAATACATAATATACTTTGTTATTTTCTTTAATTTAATCCCTTTTTTATAATTTATTAGACAAAATTTAACTTGTATTTTACCGTGCCAATAAATATGATCATCACTGTATATGCACCTATATAAACATATATATGCACATATATACACATATATACATATATTAATATACACATGTATATACATATATATGCATATATATACATATATCTACATATACATATATATATACATATCTATATATATACATATACACATATATGCATATATATGCATACATACATATATATACATATATATACATATGTATGCATACATATACACACATATATATACATATTTATACATATATGCATATATATATACACACATAAATATATATATATATATATATATAAACTGAATTAAAACTTTGTGAATTTGATTGTACAACAAATTTACTATTCGACAAGTAAAAAAATAAAAATAAGAATTTCCCTTATTCCCTCGACTTTCGAAAATGGGTCTTATATTTTTAAGTTTTCTTAATTAAATTCATTGTTGAATAAATAGTTTGATTAAATTTTATTTTTATATTAATGCTCTATTTTGAATATTGAGCTTTTCTATCTGGTTAACATTGATTTAAAAATATTAATGTAAATATTTATAGTTGCTACAAATTGACAAGGTCATTCAATTTGTAAACTTGGAAAAATGTTTCGAATGTGTACACACACACACACACACACACTATATATATATATATATATATATATATATATATATATGAGAGAGAGAGAGAGAGAGAGAGAGATTGAATCCACTTCTTGAGAAGCATTTAATATTCAGAATTTAAATTTAACGGTTCAAAAGACCAGACAAGCACAAAATCTATTTTAATAGACATATCTATTTACTAAAAATTAATTGACACTTAATAAATAGTCGAATAGTAAAATATTCTTCCCCATAAAATTCACACAATTTTATTTCTTTCGTGTTATACTGGTGGTAATGCTTGGCATGTTTTCAATGGTTGATAGTTGAGGTCGAATGAGTTTTAAATGACTAATAACAGTTTGAAGCGTTGGTCGTACGCATGGGTCAAAATGTAAAAAAAAACAGACAAATACAAAATTTATTTTCATAGACATATCTATTTAATTAAGAACTCGTATTTGAAAATTGCCATTTTGTAGTATACATAAACAGCATAAACACGCCGAGACACTGGTTTTTGCCAGACGATAATAGTTAAGTACCGTTAACCTGGTCAATACAAAAAATACCCTCATAACTGGTCTGGCTATTTTTAGAACTTAACAATTCCCCATCTGTAGAGATGTTAGCTTTTGCACTCAACATCCAGCATTGTGCATTTAGTTGGAAGAATATAATTACTCTTTGACATAAACAGCATAATTTCGGTGATCTTTTATCCGTTGAACTGTTGTATTAGTCTTCGTAGTCGCATGAGGTACACCCACCCAGCTACGTCCTTCTTTTTGTGGTAATGAGCTAGTCAATAGCAAACTGCCTGAGATGTGACGACGGGTTTTATAGACGATTTTAAAGAGTGACCCATCCGTGGGGCATGGTTTATTATTTCCGCCTTTTAGCCGTGTGTCTCATTATTAGAAAGTATTTAGATATCGAGATAAGTAAAAGAGAACTGCATTGTTGTTGGTATGAGGTTGACGGTGGCTATATGAGTAACAAATTAAACTTAAATATTAGGCAAAGTTCGAATCCGTCTCGTTCTAGAGAAAGACTTTCATCAAACCTACACATGACCTTGGGTCTAATCCTACGAAGAGAGGATATATAAAATAAAGTTACTTTTCTTTTCAACGCAGGTGCCTGTCTTATTTATTGTTCACTATTGAGGAAGCAAACATTTTGAGAGCTAGAAATAGATATAGGTTTACTATGTTAAAGTAGTTCCGGTGGCGTCCAACGAAACTGTGCTAGGGGTTCAGAGAAAAGCGTAGTTGTGCATGTTGTATAATAAGGGGACAGGCTGTGAAGAAATCGGAGAGGCAAGCCAAGAACGTGATGTGAGAGTCACGTTTCAAGCATGACAACATGGAATGTTGGACACGAGCGTCACCTGAGCTAGTGACACACATAATTGGAATGCGGTGATGTTTCAAGGCCAAACAAACAAAAGGAAATTGGCCTACAATCGAAAACAACGGTTGTGGATTATTGGGACAATTATGCTTTGAATTAATCAAAAATAATAACATCAACAAATATTTATGACCAGATTGGAATGCAGCTGACATTCGCAGCTGGGGCTAGAGAAACGTGACCGATACCAATATAAACAAAGATGTTTTGGTTTTACAAAAAGTATAGCCGGCCGACGCGGTGAGAAACAAGTCTGCCATCTGTCAACACCCCCGCCACGCCACCTATCTCTGCCAACACCTCTCTCCTCGCTAGTGGAGTCAGTGACAACCGACACCAAAGTGTAAAGAAAGATTGTTTAAAATAAACTCGAACTCTTTTGTAAACAGTCGAGTCTTTTATTTATCATTCCAAATATACACTCGTCGGTAAACTTGTCTGGCGACCATTTTGTCCACGCAGTTATATATACTGAGTGCACACAACGCAACATGCAGACAATCACATTACTTTAATATACGAAGAACTAAGAGGAGATAGTGTCTCGACAAAATATCCGTCATCTTGGAAGGGTTGGTGTTAGAATTTTGCTTCAGTCTCGTTTGGAATTTGTGCTGTAAAACTGTAAAACAGCACAAATTCCAGTATTCGCTTACTGACAAAGAAGGGATGTAAAATAACAAAAGATGATGATCATGGTGCTTACAAGTAGAGAGTTTGTAAAATAGTCGAACATCAGTTATATTATTACCGACTGGAAACTTATTGGCTAATCTAAAATAAGATTTTCAGGAATTACGTTTTTTATGCTTTGATAGTAATTTTTTTTCATGAAAATATTTCGTGTAACGTTAAACGCAAAAATAAAATACAAAAATATAATTGATTATCAAAACAAACAAGGAATGTAAACGGGGCCTTAAAGACTTGGTAAATTAAAGAAAAAGAAGTTTGCTCGAAAAACGGCACCGTAATTCATGGCAGAAAATAGATATCAATAAGAAAAAATACTTACAAAATGGAGGCTTTAAATATGTAAAACTCAAAATAAATTAAAATACAGGCTGATTTGACGTAAAGTATGTTCAACGGTATATCCTTACGAATTCAGGCGGCAAAGAAATGTCTGTTGGAATAGATTACAATCTTTTACAAAAAACATCCGTCTAGCTGAATCCCCTGTCAAAAACTTTCCCCACTCTTTATCTATGCCTAAATCAAAACGTAGATGCCATGAACAAAGCTTCTTTCTTAGAACTGCACGCCCGTGAGAACACTGTTCCGTCTACCTGCTTCCCTCCTGACTACAACTTGGATGTCTTCGTCCAACGAAAACAAATTCCTGATGAACCGCCCCCTTAAGTAGACACTCTAAATATCCACACTAACGTACTGTACTTACAATAACCCTTATCCCTGAGTGGCTTCCGGGTCTTGATAAGTGGTGACCACCTTGTAAAAAAAATTAGTTGAGGCACAATATAATTTAAGCTAACATACTTTTTCACAAAATACAATATCAGATAGATATACATAATTTCTTTTATAGCACAAATGATAAATAACTTTGTTAAACGTGTTAGCAGAGGTATGAACATTTATACAATAAAGACTGCACACTGGGATAGTTTTAAAACGAGCACAAATCATTGCTTAATATTTATGATTCAAGCACCGGTGTTCCTTCTTAAATGTGAATAAGCCGCAAACAGTAAGAGCCACAATTTTAAGCACAACTTCAAATTGAATTTTTTCAGCAACAAAAATGGACGAGCTATCTAAGCTTATACCAGACAACAAATAATCATGGGGTATGTTTTATAATCCACATAGATTCAAAAATTTGTAAACATTTCAAATATATAACAAATAAATGTTATCAACATGAAATCTTATTCGTTTACCTATCTAGAAAAGTGTTTAGCGGTTTTACACCCTGTTAAACCTTTATTCGGCTCGAAAAAATATAGTGTCGAGTGTTACGTGAGAACAAGAAAAATGACCCGAATTGATACTGAAATATTTCGGGTTTTGATAATGATTGAAAAAATTTTTAAAAAATATTATACAAAATATTGTTAGAAACCCAACTAATATATGTTACCGTACCATATATTGGGTTCTTAACAATATTTTGTCTTATTTTAAAGCCATTATATGGATGTCTAATATTAAAGTGTTAATTTGCGGCCATATTTCTTATTCTCACGTGCGTTCGACACTATATGCTTTCCGAACGAAATAAACGTTTCGGATGGAGTAAAACCATTAAATATTCTCCCTGGTAAGTAGTAGAGTAATATCAATAAACAATAAATTCTTAGATACAGAGTGAAATACTTTATACATAACTGCACGGCAACATTCAATTACTATTACGAAATTCAGAGAAAAAAGCACCAAACAACAATTTCAAAAAAAGTTACAATAAAATAAAACAAAAAATCAATTCAACTGATAAAAATACATTAATATATGGAATATGAGTTGAAATACAATTCTTGAAGCAATTCATCAAATAATTTCATTGACGTTCGGAAATTGCAATGATAGGAGTCAGATGACGTACTATGCTTTCTGGACGAATGTGAATAAGTAAATCGAGAAATTAGTAAATACACGTAAAGGCTACACTATGGCACCTAACACTAACAATAATATTGAAATGTTTTTGCTAGCAAAAGTACCCGTCATTGACTGGGTTCAAAACAACCTACAGAAAATGGACTCTGATTTATGAAAGTATGATAGGTTATGAAAAGGAAGGGTTGTAAAGAGATAGCTTCGAATTGGGGGTGTCAAGACCAAAGCAAAATATGATTAAAGTAAAAGTAAAATAGATGAACCCCATAATTTATTAAACCATACCTGTTCACACTGAAACACTTATCACAGTATTCTGTGGATCTATATTTAAAAAAGACTTGTTAAACTTTGTGATATATTTCTATTCTACGGAGGTCAGGCGCGAACGAACACCTCATAATTGTATTATACCATATTTCTTCAAACTGAAACATAATTATTAAAGTATACTTACGCAGATAGATATGAAAAGTTCTTATTAGAGTTTGTGCCTATTTCCATTGTATGGAGGTCAGGCGCGATCGCAAACCCAACAATTTTATTATACCATACCTATTTAAGTTAAAACATACTTATCAAAGTATTATTATGTACATCTATATCAAACACACTTGTAAATGTTTTTTTTTTTCATTTCTAATTTTTTTTATTTCCATACTTTGTGGGCCAGGCGCGTACGCGGACCTCACAATTTTAATGAATCATTATTATACCAGATCAAACATACCAATCTCTGTGCCTCGATACATCTTCTATCATTATATGTGATCAATTTTCTATAATAGTCAACCATATAGGAGCCTATTCGTGACCAGACACACACACAGACGTTCAGCTTTATATTAAAGATATATAAGTTTTGGACGATTAATCGGAATCGAAATCAAGAATCGAAAAATTGAAACTTTATGGGGCATCGGAATTGGTAGCGTATTTGAAAAGTTTTTCTGGCAATAAAATAATGTAATGAAGATCATTTTGTTTTTTTGTATTTAATAGAAATTTTCATTGACAACAGAAAACTAATGGCCACTTAATGAGCTAAAAATCCCGTTACCAGATTTAGCATTCATTACCAGATTAAAGATATGGTTTTTATTGGTCATTTACTGTAAACAAAGTAAGCATTCAGATAGTTTAAGAGCTTTTTCTCTAAGCAAACTTTTCACATCTATTCACTAAACGTCACAGTTTTTTTTGTTTTTTTTTTACATTTAGCAAAATATATGACAGCATTACACAAGTGTTTACTGTCATCATTTTTTTTTTAAATCATCAATACTTTATATAAATGTTTACAAATTCTTAAATGATTAGAAAAGGATTCCGTATTGTATCACTATCGGGAATTTAGAATAGAATCAGTAATTGAATCAGAATCGGGAAAACATTGTAATTATCACACTAATAATATGTATATATGGGTGTGTGTGTATCTATCTATCTATATATATATATATATATATATATATATACTCCTCTAAATTCCTTTTTCTTTTGTGTGCATTGATATTCATATCAAAAACCCTTTTTTCTATTTATTTAAAAAGAAAATACAATTTTCTTGTATATGGGTTGTGGAATTGCATTCACTAGCAAACGATCTAGCTAATTTGCATATTATTTTAAACATCCATTTTAATTAATTCTCTATTAGTTGCTTCGGTTCTCTAATGGAGTTAACTATTACGTGTAATTATATTCATGCAGATATTCTACATGATTTATACTTGCATAATATTTGCGTAAAAAGTTTATAGTAAACACAAAATTATTTCTATATATATTTATATATATATACGTATATATTTTTGTTTAACAAATTTTGCCTACCAAACTACTCTTAGAGTTTTTGGTCTACAGACATGAAACTTTATATATAAGGTATTTGAATCTATGCAAAACTTTATATTTACGTTTTAGCCCAGTAAAATTGGTGGAAAAGTGTGAAAATTTAAAAAAATGATCGCATAAAGCAGTAGCTATTGGTTCATGTTTTAATTTTTAGCCTTGCAGTAAACATGTTTTCATAGCCAAGTCATTGACGGCAGAGGCAAAATAAATCTTGAGTTGAACGTTTTGGTTTCGATTTTTGGTGATGGCGCATGGGTCTTTTTTATACTTTTTAAAACATTACTATATATTGCATCCAATCTATCTATCTATCTATCTTTCTATATCTATATAGCTATAAAAGTGAAAGTGTCTGTCTGCCTGTGTGTCTGTCTATGTGTCTGTGTACATTTCCCCACGCAATAACTCTGTCGATTTTCAGTCTACAGACTCGAAATTTGATAGAAAGAATACTGAGATCTGAGAAAATCTTTGTAATCCGTTTTCGGCGAGAAATTTGGCGTTTAAACGGGTTAAAGTTCAACGATTTCACCTTTGAGAACTCTACACACTCCGCTAATTTTTGGTCTAAACATTTGAAAGTTTACATTTAGGTTTCTTGGACATAAATCTAACTTAATAACTCGATTTGAGACCAAAATAATAAATGTTAAGGGTCATAATAGGGGTTAAAGTTTTAAAAAATTTGACCGGTGCTGTCTCTAATAAATTACTCAGACAATTTCTGGTCTAAACATTCGAAATTTTACATACAGGTTATTCAGAGATAGGGCAAGCTTTTTAATCGGTTTGGATAGAAATTTTGAGCTATCAATATATATAAATGTATGTATGTATGTTTGCATGTCTGCATTAACCTTTCGACAGAAGCGACAGATTTTCACAAGATCAGTATCGTTTGAAGCATCGAACCTTCAGACGAAAAATACCGAAAAATTGGCTAAAAACATTAATTTCTTCACCTTGAACTGGGCACTTTTCTATAGGGGGGGGTCGCCGATATTTTCAAAAGTCATCCTCTCCTTTCAATTGTCTGGCCTTAATTTAAGCCTACGTCACTTCCGGTTTGGCGGTGGTCGTAACAGCAAAGACATCAGTTTTTTTTTCATTTCGTTTCCTCCTTTGAGGTACGGGTTCGAGCCTGCCTTCCTACTACCACTTTTTTTGTTTTTTTTTGCTTTTGCTAAACCTACACGTCCAAATACCCGGGCAACGATGGGCTGAAATGCTAGTATATCTATAAAAGTGAAAGTGTCTGCCAATCTGTCTGCCTGTGTGTGTACATTTCCCTACAGATAATTCTGTCAATTTTCATTCTACAGACACGAAATTTTATATACAGGGTAATAAGATTTGGCAAAATCTTTGTAATCCATGTTCGGCCAGAAATTTGGCTGTTAAAGGGTCAAAGTTCAACAATTTGACCTTTGAGAACTTTACCAAATTGCCCCACCTATTTTGAGTTTAAACACTAGAAATTTTAGATATAGATTCCTTGGACATGGATCTAACTTAATAACTTGATTTGAGCCCACAGCAATTAATCTTCAAGTATCATAATAGAGGTCAAAGTCTTAAAAAATTGACCGGTGTGGTCTCATCCAAATTAATTTTTAGTCTAAACACTTGGAATTTTACATAAAGGATATTCAGAGATAGGACAAGCGTTTTGATTTATTTGGCTCGAAAATTTGAGCCATCAATCTATAAATGTATGTACTTATTGTATGTATGTTTGCATATTTGCCTAAAACTTTTTACGGAAGCAACGGATTTTCACAAGATCAGTATCGTTTGAAGCTCGACCCTTCAGAAAACAAATACCGAAGAATTGGCTAAAAACATTTCTTCACCCTAAACTGGGCACTTTTCTCCAGGGAGAGGTCGCTTCTTTTCGCCGATATTTTCGAAAGTCATCCCCTCTTTTTTATTGTCTAGCCTTAATTATAACCTACGGCACTTCCAGTTTAGACATGGTCGTAACAACAAAAATGGCACGTTTTTTTACATTCTTTTTCTCCTTCACGGTACGGGATCGAGCCTGCCTTCCTACTACCACTTCATTTTTTTTTCTCAACACACACCTCCAAACACCAATTTTTATTTATGTATTATTTTTAACTTCAACAACAACAAATGTAAATTTATAAGCGATAAAAATGAACCGTAAAGTAATCTAGGGTTCGAGGCTTAACGGCCAAGGCGCCGGACTGTGGTAAACACAGTCTGGAGTTTGATCCCCAAAAACAGTAGAGCTACCCTGATGAGAGTTAGTGAACTCGAAACACACGTGTATATAGATTACTGTTTTAAAAATATGAAATAAATAAAAGTGTTATATATACGTCTAAACAAATTATGGGCGACTTTCTAAATAAATATGAGCCTCGAGACGAAGACAATATTAACCGTATTCATCGTTTGAAAAACAAAAAACAAAAAAACATATAAATATATATATATATATATATATATATATATATATATATATATAGGGTCATTGCAAAGTTAGTAATTATTAAGTGATAGTAATGTATTACGAAAATATAAACAAAAATAATGAAAGGAACTTAAAATACTAACGAAAGTTTATAGTAGGAAGTTACATTTTGAAATCCATATGCAGAAATTTAAATGTAATGTTACTATACATTCTGCTGATGAATTTCTTGCAGAATAAACACCAGTAGACATGGTGCGAGTAGTTGCCTCTTACGTCCAAGTGGCAATATATCTTATTCGAGGGTTAACAAGAGTAAAAATGGTGAAATCAAACATTTATGCGACGATGTAGTGTATCGCGACAGCTAGCAGAAAATTACTGAAGTAGCATAAAAGAATACTGCTTGTTAATTGGGTTGGATTTCACAGAACTTCAAATGTCATGTCCCACAACGCTTTGGACTGCATGAAGTCTTCTCGGTCATTTATGCACGATCGCTGAGTGTTAAGCTTTACACCGAGAGCAACAGAACGGTTTATTCTGTCAAAGTTCTATTCTAAGTTCCAATAAGTAATATCAACACAAACTATTACCGCGCAAACAGTTTTTACATATAAAGATACTTATTTAATTAAGAAGGCAAATGTCATGGATCTTCATTGTGCTTACAATAAAATATACAAACATAAATAATTATTTCTAATTATCTGTGAAAGAAATAATTCTGGTCTCAAGCGATATATTATACAGTATTACTTATATTCATATAAATAACTGATCACTTACTAATGCCAAAATGAAATGAGGACAACGATTAATGCGATTGTTAGTTTTATGACGACAATTACTATGAAAATATTTTAACTATTTTAATATTTAAGACAGCTTTACATGTTTTGTTGAGACTTGAAGGTTTTTATATCGTAGTCTTCATGAAATCAGTTTCGTATTAATGTACCTATTTACTATGCCTCCCCACGGGACAGAGTTAGACACCAGGGTCGTTTTTTTAATGTGGAGAAAAGGTACAAAAATAAAAATTGTCTCAGTCGTGAAGGATTTCTCTTCCATTTCGTATTAATGTATGCTACAAATGCTACATTTATAAACTGTTAATACAAATTTCGTATGGTGTTCATTACACAGAGGAATATAGGAAAGTTATTTGCAATGTTTGTTGCAATACGAGTTATTCATGTAAATATTTTACAGGCTGGTAGTTATGATTAGAACTCAGATACCAACCAACAGGTACTAAACAGGAAATACCGGGTATGGTATCAATCCTGAGCAGGCTATGCTGTCTTTCTTTCGAACGATGAAGTTTATAAGCAATATAAAATTTACAAGCAGTTTCCGATCGTATGTATATTCGTATCATTGGATGATTACATATAGAGCCTAGCATTCTAAACTTCTATCCAGACCCCTGTGTCCCTTAAGTCCGATTATCCAGCGTGAATCGGTGTGTAAAGCCGATTATGTCATGTCGATAGCGATAGATGAGGTAAAGACTGTCTGCGTCTGTATTGTATAGGAGACGGAGCAGATTAAATTTCGACGTAAATTTTGCTTTTGTTTTTTTTACATGGAGATCCACACTTATCAAGGCCCGGAAGCCAGTCGGGGATAAGGGTTATTGCGTGTGCAGTAATCAATGGGATAGTATCGTAGTAATCGTTAGTATTGAAGATTTTATAAAGTGTCTTACTTAAGGGGGCGATTCATCAGGAATTTGTTTATGTTGGACTTGAAGACATCCAAGTTTGTAGTCAGATGGGAAACATGCAAACAGAAAAGAGTTCCACAGGCGTGCACTTCTAAGAAAGACGCTTTGTCATGGAATCTACGTTTTGATTAAGGCACAGATAAAGAGTGGGGAAAATTATTGAAAATGGTCTAAGCTAGATGGGTGTTTATCGTGGAAAATTGGCGAGGGGGGACCAGAGATTAAAGCTCAGACGAGCATTTGCCCTGGAAGTAACGATAAAACAAGGATAGGCTCGCAACGTCTCTTCTGTGAGAGATGTTGCAGAGAAGAGAAAACGGCATCCTCCACTAAGCCACGAAGTCTATTTTGTACTCTGTCAAAGTAGGGTAGGCTGTTTTTAGCAGCTCCTGCCGAGATGTGGCAACAGTACTCCATCCTTGGCCGTACTTGGCTTTTATATAGAATTGTATCAGTAGTGAGATATCTTCTGGAGCGGTAGAAGGATCCACCATTTTCCCATCGACCTTGGCAACAGACTTGATGTACGTGTTCCACCTCACATCAGGAGTAAAGGCCAAACTCAGAAGCTTGTCAAAACATGGAGCCTCCCCAAGACGAGAGCCATCCATTTCAATTGATGCCAGTAAGTGGTCAGTTATTTATATGAATATAAGTAATACTGTCAAGTTAACGATGTGGCAGTAATACTCCATTTAGGAAGCATTTAACTTGATGCTAAATAAAACAGTGCGTACTTTCACCTCGTTCCACTTGCTTAAACACTCAGATGCTTTTATAATCTTCTACGATCCTTGATATATTTAAAATTCTTAAAATGATGAATACCTCTTCCAGCTAGACCAATAAAATCGAAGATTAGTGAAAGACGATTCATTGGCAACAAAAACGAAGCCATTTCCATTCACTGACCGGAAATTGCCTCATTGAAATAACTTTTTCGAGTTCCGGTTGGTCTTTTATTTTTTATGTTTTTCTCCTATTTATTACTCAAAACCAAACCGGGAAGATAGCCAATATCTACTCACGCCCCCAAAAAAGGAAATGAGAAAAGTTAACTTATATTAAACGTTCACCATTCATTGACGTTTTCTGGATATATGCCGAAGAAAATCTACCGATCGAGATAACTTAACTATTATAATATATGTGGATAGATCCCAAATCGTTGCCAATAGGGACACATTCTCCGACAATTGCTTTTCGTTTTAATCATAAACGTTGTCCCTAGTGATACAAATGTTATTTAATACACTTATATGTAAATTCATCAACGTTTTATGATTATGATTCTCACTATTTTTCTATTGCCAAGGGTCCTAAACTATAATAAAACATAACACGTGCGTATATAATTAAATGACGTCATAATTGTAGCACTTTGTTTTACATTTTCAAATTTTTACCCGTAACCAATGAGTCCACATCTTTCTTTATTAGTACATTATATATTTGAGCCAAACATTCTCTTGCGTTAATTGGATGGAACATTATCTCATACAATAAAAAAAGGTTATAAGGTTGGTTTACTAAAACTCTCATCGAATAATACATGAAACTGTATTTATCTATTGACTATATGTTGAAAAACGAAACATCAGTGCAAGTAATATACATCAAGCATTATGAATAATATTTGAAAGACACCGCCATCTTTATGATTGATCAATATATCTATAAAAGTGAACGTGTCTGTGTGTGTGTGTCTGTGTATATTTCCCTACGCAATAACTTTGTCAATTTTAAGTCTACAGACTCGAAATTTGATACATAGGGTACTGAGATTTGGGAAAATCTTGGTGATTGGTTTTCGGCCAGAAATGTTGCTGTTAAGGCGTCAAAATTTAACGATTTGACCTTTGTGAAGTCTATCAAACTCCTCGGCTAATTTGGGGCCTAAACACTTGAAATTTTAGATATAGGTTGTTTGGACATGGATCTAACTTAGTAACTTGATTTGAGTCCAAACCAATAAATGTTTTGGGGTCATATTAGGGGTCAAAGTTTTAAAAAATTGACCGCTTTTTTTTCTCAACACACACCTCCAAATAGCCGGGCAACGCCGTGCTGAAATGCTAGTTATAGATATATCTAAATTATACAAACGTTGCTGATAATCGTATTCATCATTAAAGGGTGTATATACATGCTTACTGAAATACTTACTAGACAATATCCGCATGTGTCCAAGGTCTCCCTATACAGCGTTTTCTTTTTCAAGACAACTTGACATGAACATGCTTTTCCGTACAAGTAAAATTTTAAAAGTTACAATATTCGTTACCCTAATAAAATCTAGTTATATTACTCATGCTGGCTTTTACAAGGAATGGTGCACCTTCTCCAAGTGATGTTTCCTCAAGTAACAGCACGATGCTGACTACTTGTCCAGGCTAGACGATGTCTTAGAATCCGGTTAGACAAAGAGACAACAAGGCAGATATTCTATAATATAGTTAAATGGTCACGTTGAGAGAGGAAAATTATGTTCTCAAATTATTTACTAACTCGGTGTTTGAAAGGCAATGGAATATTCGAATATGTATTTCATATGAAGATCCAGTCTTAGCCCCATGCAGTTGGTCTCATGATTTATAAGAACCACCACCGACGTAAAATGAAACAATGAGTGGAATGCTAATGACTTTATGATATTATACTTTGTTACTTAATCTTTAAAAATAACAAAGAAAATATAATTCAAATGTACGGCTCTTTCATATAATAAGCAAGTAGGCTATACCCAAGTGAGAGTTAAGTAGTTCACGACAATGAAATATTTGATAACTCTAATACCTGTTTTCTTTTATTTAGTTAATCATATTTTTTGTTCGAATTGTTAAATAAGAGGTGTTATCATTACTATATATCACTGAAATACAAAAATACCTACAAAATTATTTAGATATTATTAATAATAATAATATGTTCTCCATTAAATGATATACGCATTGTTATATATTGGGACACTAGGATATTAAGTAAACATTATGTTAGCTAATATTAATTTCGAGAGGGTTACATTAAGTATATGTCAGAACAGGCTTGTGGCAAACGGAAACGGACCTAGTTCAGCTAGCATAATTGAGCTTTCAAAGAGGAGTATTAATAGAAAACGCGCGCTTGAACGTCATGTGGCGAATGATACGACAGAGAAATTACATCACGTTCGGGGGATAGAATAGAGTTTCAGCGCAGTTCTATTTTACAAAGATGACAGACCCGAAATTGGCTACAAAGTAAAAATCTATATGAATATTTAATTCAGACTCTATGCGGTCGTCAACCATTTTTAAGACGAAGTAAGGATATAAAGTAAGAAGTAAAAGATGTTAGGCTCTCTTTTTAAATAAATTAATTTAGTTTCTCTTTTAGCATCTTCCTTCATAAACAGACTTCTCTCACATACCCTTAAAATTTGGAAGTTACAAGGTTCCATTGACTCATGCATTAGTTTTTTTCAGTTAAACATCCGACCAACAGTCACTACACGATACAACAATACAGATCAACTGGCAAACATATAGAAATGGGACAATGCACGTATGTAAAAAATATTTTATTATTCGATGTCCTTTTTGATCGCTCACTGGTAAAAAACGAAAGCAGAATAGAAAAAAGGAAATATAAAAGAAAAAGGCGAGTGACGATTGGGAGGTTTCGCTCGACGAATATGCGAGTTTTCTCTTTTGCACTTTTCCTTTCGAGAGTGAGAACTTTCTGAGAATTATCCCCGAGTCAAAGTGATTTACGACACAAATTGTCTGATGCGTGTATTAAAAGCCATCTATGTCTGTTGACACGCAAGAAAAGCCAGCTGTGTTTGATTCCGTGTAGATTTAACTATAACCAGCACTGACAACCAACCGCGATTAAATAAGTTTTAAATAAAGTCAACGTTGTTTATACTGATAAAAAAAGTCGCCTGTGACACTAATGAAGCCGATTTTTATCTACATTGTTGGGGTAAAGTAATCCCGTAAAAAAAAATTAAGACTTTTCTACATGATCATCTAATTTCATTTTTGTAGAGTCTTACATAATCATAAGAAAAAATACAAGCATAAGCCATAATAATCAATATACATTAAAATAACAGACAATATCATTCTAAATGTGACTATGAAGTTTCTTTGACATTCGCGGAAGATGCTTCGTCTGTTTTTCTGTTTCATATTAATTTTGTATTTGCACTCAACAGCAACATGAGTAAAAAATTAATTAACAGCACAGGAAAGTATTTGACTTCAACAACAAAACAAGTGACATATCGAATTAGCAGCAAGGAAGATGTGTGCCTGAATTCATCAACACAGGTAAAACTTCCGAAATCTATTAATTCGAAACTAATTGTTCTTACTATGTCAACAATAGAGACCTTAGACTAAGATGACAAACTAAGAGCAAACATTGAGAGAAAGGAATGAAAATATGGAAAAGCGCATTTACTGTGTTTGGTATAACATATGATACACGACACTATTTCAATTTTACGAAGAAAAAAGTTGAAAAATATCCTCAAAACCTTTATAAAATCAGACTAGGTTGAACTTGCGTACAAAGCAACAAAAATAGCACTGGACGATTATTTCATCAAGAAAATAGTCTTTCAAAGACAAAGTCAGGAAAACAGGAAGTGAACACACGATTACTTTATACTTCTCACGTATACAAGGGGCAAAATACAACTTTTCCGAATATAATCTGTAAAAGGCAATAGTGGGCCAATTAATATAAAAGTGCTCGCCAAGCAAATTACCAGTTATCTTTATTAGATAAAAAAAAAAAACTATTGTAAATTAGAGGGAGCACTTCAGAGTACATACATACTTGATTCTACTGAAACAAAAGTTAAGCAAATAAAAGAGGATTAAGGAGATTCATCAGAGGTCAATAAAATTACAACTAATTACTAGCAATAACAATAATGAGATAACAGTGAGTACAGGAAAAAAAAGTCCATGGACAAGTAAAAGCTACTAAAACCTATTACAAAATGCTACGACTGTAATAGCTTCGAATACATACAAAACTCCCAGAATTTGTAAAAAGGAAACTACTGTGAAGTAATAAAACCCTTCGAAAAACATGCTTAAAGAAAAGGAACAGTGGTAAAAGAGAAAACAAAGATGTTAGACGCAAACATTTAAATCCAATTAGTTTTGACATATCTGAATAATTCAGACACCCTGATGTGTCTTTTTTTAAGAAACCTATTCATTCAGCAGCTAGCGAAATTACCCATATTAATGGTGTGCCAGTCGGAACATTAACCGATTCTGGAGGAGACATTAAATTTATCGATATCAAAACGTTAAAATAACTCCTTAAAGTATGGCCAAACTTAACATTAAAATAAACAAAATGCAGATCAAAAGCCTACGGAAATATTCCAATTTCACTAAAAGCAGAATTTATCGCAACGCTGACGATTGATCTCAGAAGAATAGCCTACAAATGATTCGTTGCAAATGCAAATCTAGGTGGTTAATATTATGTAAGCGGTTCAGTATCGACTCACTGTTTATCGCCATCCCAGATTTGAAATAGATTACAACAAAGAGATGGAAATCTTTTCTCGTTCAGATATATTAGAAAGAATGAAAATTTTCTATCTCGAAATTTTACTAAATGACGTCATACATGTTACACAAAAGCCAAGACGGACACCATTTAAATTCGAAAAAGAGGTACAGGGAAAATTAAAAAAATGTGAGAAAATGATATCGTAAGAATGGTTCTCACCATTAGTAGCAGTAATGAAACCAAACGGGGAAAATATTTGCCAACAGTTGAACAGTTATTAAGTGAAATTAGCAATGCGAACGTTTTCTCAAAAATTGACTTAAACTCTTATTACTATCACTTCTTGAAGCAGAGGACATCACTATATTTTCAGATATAAGATACTAAGCATAACATCCGCAGTTGACTAACTTCTGCAATGAGACAGACAACATTCGAATCTGAAGCAAGGACACAAGTGAACATAACAGAACTCGAGACACGGTCTTAAAAAAGAGAGCCAGCTCACAATTGCGCAGAGCAGAATCGTATTCCTTAATCAATAAATCAAATTCCATGGGTTTATAGCGTCTAATGCAGAAATCAGACAACTGACCCAAAATAAAAGCAATAAAAAATTTCTAAACCTCTGAAAACGTCCAGGATATACCTAGTTTTTAAGTTCCAATCAATAACCACACACACTTTATTCTACAACTGGTAACATTCAGTGAACTATGAAATAGGGTAACGTGAACAAGCATGGAACAACAGTGGCTGGAGGAAGTAAAATCTTGTTATATTATGCTGAAGAATGCACTACAAGACAATACATAGAAGCATATCGGAGAGTTCCACTGAATTTGCGTGGATTTCTTAACTCCAATCCAATGCAGTAATAAGTCAATATGCTGTATAAAAGATCACACAAATAATAAAAGATAATAGATAAATGCAATCAAATACTAAATCGTTTTTAATCGTTTGTTGGAATAAATGACGCACAGAGGCTTTTATGTGCCGTAAAACAGATTAACAACATAAATGAATGAATTGTTTACAATGGATATTTTACGACGCATAGAAAACAAAATACGTCCTCTCTAAAAAATAAATAAAAGAAACAAAACCAATGAATAGATCAGAATATATATATATATATATATATATATATATATATATATATATATATATCACTAAGGCATAAAATTACACAAAAGAGTTGATATACTGTAAGGCAGGCTAACAATAAAAAGGTGAATGATATCGGTTAACATTGCACGGGTTAAAAAAGGATTTCCGGAAGTCGAAATAATTTTCAAATATTAAATGGCCATTGTAGATTCTATGAGTGGGACTATGTAACTTATAAACATGTACTCATAAAATAAGAATATGGTATAATTGGTTCAAGCGCTGGACGACCCGGCGGCAGGAAAACGACGTGAAGTCCGGTTTGATCGACACATAGCGTGATCCTACGATGAATGAAAGTTCAGTTAGACAGGCAACTTCTGGCCGGACAGTTAGTAATAGGACATATATTATGTTCTTTGCAAGCAGTTTCGCTAGACGTATTGATATTATTTAATCGCGCTTAGACAGTAAAGAACTTCTTGGGTAGATTTATGGATAAAGATGTAGAAAGATATGCAGAATATATATATATATATATATATATATATATATATATATATATATATATAACCGCCAGAGAAAAGTAAGGTAAATGGAGTCATGCTCATATTAGCCAATAATATAATGTAAAAGAAATGAACTCAACCATATAAAGTAACATATATATATATATATATATATATATATATATATATATATATATGTATATATATATATATATATATATATACACGAGCAAACAGTTAATTAAACATGTTAAAAAACACTGAAAAAGAGTTAAAAACATATTAAATCTGAAAAAGAAACACTTGATAAGTGGATAGTCTTTAATCCGTGGAGTTTCGAAGAAATACTTTCCTTCTCATCAGAGGGTAGGAATTAGCAAAATGCAGGATCGGATTTTGCATGCAAAAGTATTAGATGAAACAAAAAGTAAGTCAAAGATATTACTTGATAACAAAAAAGTGAAGCAGAGGGAATATGGTGAAGATAGGGGGATTACACATGAATGGATAGTCTAGTGGAAGATAATAATCCAGTGACGGTAAAATCCTAATAACTTAACGGAAGTTAATTGAATTTCTATTTGCACAAGGAAAATCCAAGGAAATCCCGTAATTGGAAGATGGTCGAAAATAATCCAAAGGCAGAAATCCATGGAATAATTCACAAAAATGTGTACATGAGAAAAAGGGGGGAAAATTCCAATAATATTAATAAAACAAATAAGATATGCTTTTCACTCTACTGCCGAGACATAAATATAAATAAGAAATATTTTTTTTATTTTATTATTTTATATATATATATATATATATATATATATATATATTGTCAGTTGTAAAAATACGTATGTGACAATATAAACTAAAAGACTGATGATTCCCTAGGGAATTTTTCATATAATGCTCTGGGAATCAATGACCATAATATATATATATATATATATATATATATATATATATATATATATATATATATATATATATATACTAGCATTTCAGCCCGGCGTTGCCCGGGTGTTTGGAGGTGTATGCTGAGCAAAAAAAAAAAAGAGTAATTTTTTTTTAATTTGACCCCTCTTATGACCCCTTAAAATTTATAGTTTCGGGCTCAAATCACTTTATTAAATTAGATCTAGGTTCAAGGAACCTATATCTAAAATTTCAAGTGTCTAGACCCAAAATTGTCGGAGCAGTTTTGTAGAGTTCTTAAAGGTCAAATCGTTGAAATTTGACCCCTTAACCGCCAAATTTCTGGCTGACACCCGTCACATCGATTTTCCCAAATCTCAGTACCCGGTATTTCAAATTTCGAGTCTATAGACTAAAAATTGACAGAGTTATTGCGTAGGGAAATGTACACAGACAGACAGACAGACACGTTCACCTTTATAGATATATATATAGATATATATATATATGTATATGCATTTTCTCTTCTTAATCACTCTCTCTCCATTATATTTACATCTTATGATAAAAGTTCTGTGTTTTAAGTTTTTTAACTCCAACTTTTAAAGAGTTCCTACCTAAAATAAAAATCCATTATTCATTGAACTTTTGAATAGTCAAGTCGCTGCCTGATGATATATGTTGTTTGATTGAAACAAGTGGCTATTTGTAGCAGCAGGATGTGACCATGTTTATATAACAATAAACAAGTATATATATATATACATACATATATATATATATACATACACACACACATATTATAAGGCCTATCTCAGACATTAAATCATGCAGATAAACAGCTTAATGTCCTGGGACACAGACAAAAGTTACTTCGTGGATTGCAATTACTGTTAATTCAAAATCTTTATAAATAAATAGAGCACTATTAGGTAGATAATAACATTTATAAAATAGTAAAATATTTTCCTATTATTTGTTTTGCTGTTGGATACATATTTCGGCTGGCAAAAGAGGATGGAAACAATCTGTGGATATCTGTTATCTCATCGAGTGTATAAGATCAACATAAACAGAGTGTAACTTACATCAGCAGAAGACGCTCAAACAGCAGAGGCAACCTAATAACTGATAACAACGAAAACACATAAGTGAAGATGCCGCCGAATTGTGTTTCACTTCGACATTCAATCAACCGCTAACAGCTCATTCCGCGGTCAGAAACTTTGTTTTTCGTACCCATACTTCGACTACGATATGCAGTTAATAATAACATGGAATAATCGGGCAACGCACCTTGCACAATAAAATAGCTACACTAAGAGAGACGAAAGCAAAAAAAATCGACAGATCAGACACAGAAATATATTGTAAAATATCTACAAAAAGAACTACAAGTGACAAACTTAATCTAAATTGTTTTACATACAAATCAGGTTTGAATGGAAACAACAAAACACGAATTCGAGGAAACAGTCATTCCCTAACAACAACAGATAATCAAGACAAAATACAACGTCAAAGTGTTTCTTCTGATTTCAACGCAAACCAGAAGTTAGTGCTACCATCAGCCGTTTGTTGATGGGGGTTACCCGAAGTTTCGCATAATTACTCTCCTTCTCCTTTTCCTAACACAACAGCAGCTCACTTAAACGTCTTCCTTCTTTCTTTCTTTGGCAGCGGCGTCAACCAATAACGCGAAAAGCTTCGCACTTTCTTCCTCTTAGCAGCACAAGCCGATCATTCAACGACGGCAAGTAACAACACAACTACAGGATTTTTCTATTTCTCACTTCGGATCTTTTTCGTCACAAATACTACTGTTGAATTTTATGTTCTGCATTTCGGTAATAAAGCTTCTCAAATGCACTTGTTATGTTAGGCTATGTAATATGTTAACTTTGGTAAAAACTGTCTGTTCCTACCTTTATCGGATTATATCAATTATTGATTATCGATCCTTATCGAAGACATTCCGACACAAAACCTATCTACCAACACTACCAAGCACATAACGTACATTTGTATGGAATTTCATAAAAACTGACCCAACCGTTTTCGAATCCATATAAAACAAAATCACAGGAACAAAGACACAAAGACAAAGTTCCTTTTATGTAATAGTAGATATATAAATATATACGTATATATACATGTATGTGTGTGTGCTATATATATATATATGTATATGTGTGTGTGCTATATATATGTCTGTGTGTGTGCTATATATATATATATGTGTGTGCTATATATATATATATATATTTGTGTGCTATATATATATATATTTGTGTGCTATATATATATATATATTTATGTGTGTATGTGTGTGCTATATATATGTGTGTGTGTGTGTTATATATAACATACATACATACATACATACACTTATTTCTCCATCTACGTGTGATTATATTGTTAGTCATAGACTTGTAAGGCGCGTCAACAAAAGATTATACATTTACAATAACCAGTATATACGTATGTATATACGTATGTATATACTGGTTATTGTAAATGTATACATCTTTTGTTTCTTTTTAATAAACGTCAATTGTTGTTTTTCCTGGTTTTATAGATAACGAAACCCTGAAAAACATACCGAATTGTAATCACGAATACAAAATAATAAATGACGAACGTTGAATTTTTAGAATTGTTTATTTTTCTTTTCATGCTTTAATAAACGTTAGTTTTTGTTTTCCAGTTTTATAGATAGTGAAAACATTAAAATGATTCCTACCGGTACTCATGACGACACAATATTGAATGACAAACGTTGAATCTTTGTGGAATTGTTATTTTTTACTTGCTTTTAATAAACTTTAGTTGTTTTTAGCCTTGTTTTACAGATAACGAAAATATGAAAAAGATTCCGATTGATACTCATGAAGACTAAATAATAAATGGCGGTAGTTGAATGTGTTTGAATTTTTTTGGTGTTTGGTTTTTGGGTTTTCTTGTATTAATAAAATTTAGTTTTTGTTTTCTTATTTTTATAGATAGTGAAAACATTAAAAAAAATTCTGATCAGTAGTCACTAAGACAAATTAACAAAAAATAAACTACCAAACCTTGAAAAGAACAATAGAGTTAGCAAATGTAAAAGTAACGAATTTCTGCTGCTAGAGACGTGTATCGCTCATGATCTCCTAATCATCAATACTTTGATTCGTCAATCAAATAGGAAACTAACCACCCGGATGCACTCAATTTTAAAGTACTGGCATCTCATCAACTATGTAACCACCAGAAAGATAGACAGGGAGAGTGTTCTGATTATCAAGTCTATGTGTGGTGCACAGTCCTGGACGGACGATAGGCTTGTTAATTTGAAGCTAAGACTCAGCCTTGTAGCTAAGCGGAGGCCTCAGAGAAAAAAGGTGATCAAGCGTATTAACGTCCCCAAACTAAAAGTAGTAGCAAATGCAAGCCTCCTTGCGAATAATTCAAATGCAAGGCTAGTTGAACTACAATTTGATCATTCTGATATAGAAGACGACTTTACAGCCTTCAAGGAAGCTGTGTAAACGTCGCACTGGAAGGACTTGGAATATCCCAGAAGAAGCATCAGGATTAGTTTGACGAAAATCGTTAGGAGATACAGAAACTATTCTCAAAAATGTACAAATGTTACAACGCATTTAAGCAGGATCCAAGTTCCGCCTTAAAAAGAAAATATTTTCGAAAATCTGCAATAATGTTCAAACAAAACTGCGCAAAATACAAGATAAATTGCTCAGTGATAAATCGCTGGAAATACAGGAATGTATAGATATGCATGACTCAAAGAGATTCTATGACTCTCTCCAAAATATATATATATGCTATCGGCACTTCTTCTATGCTAAATGCGAATTAGACAAAACTTATAACAGCGCGTGCCAATATTTTAGACATGTGCAGAGCACGTTACCTTTACTGAACATATCTATATCAATCAGTGATGACGCAATCACACGACTTCGACAAATCGAAACAAATTGAACCCATGATTAGTTATATACCATCCAGGAAGTTAGGAAAGCTGTAAAACAGTTTTTTGTAGCAAAGCTCCAGGCTGTGATGGCATACCAACAGAGATATATAAAATAGGTGATCCCACATTGAAAAAAGCTGCATGAGCTATTTCTTTTATTCTGGGCGAAGGGCCTAATCTACCAGGAATTTAAAAATGTATATATACTTTATGTATATGCAAAAGCTGCGCTAAAAATAGATGCATGTCTTATCTCAACATTGCTGGTAAAATTCAACTCAATCATTCACGCAAACATCTGGAAAATTACCTCATTCCAGAAAATCAATGTTGTTTTCGTATGTACAGTTGACATGGTATTTGCTGTTCATCAACTCCAGGAAAAATGTCAGAAACAATATCAGGAGTTCTACGTGACATTTGTCAGTCTAGATAAGGCCTCTGACACTGTAAAAAGGGCAGGTCTATGGAAGATCATGGCCAATTTAAGAAGTCCCAACAAATTCATTAAAATTATCAAAAAATTCATGTTAGGATGATGGCTCGCGTTATAGATGATGAAGGAGCTTCCGATGACTTCCCAGTGATTGGCGGTACCAAACAGAGCTGCGTACTTGCCCCAAAGTATTGTGTTCTCGGTGGTGTTGTTTGATGCATTCAGCACAAAAGTCCCCAGAGTAAGTACCAACTAGCGGACAGGCGGGGAATTTTTAACTTAAAACGGCTGTCACTAGGATTAATACATCCACCATAAGAAACCTTTTGTTTGCTGATAATTGTGGCCTCAATGCCAACACCGAGTAGTACATGGAATATACTGTTGATCGTTTTTCCAAGGCATAAAACAATTTCTGTCTGACTATTTATCTAAAGAATACTGAAGTAATATACCAGCGTGCTCCTAGGGAAAAAAGTATGTTGAGCCCCAGATTTCAATTCGAGGAACGAACTTAAACTCTTTGGACAAATTCACTTACTTGGGCAGTATTCTGCCAAGGAAAGCATACATGGACAGTGAAATAAATTGCAGGATAGTCAAGGTTAGTTCTGTCTTTGGGCGTCTCAGAACTACTTTGTGTGAACGCAAAGGAATTCGGCTGCAGACCAAACTTCAAGTATACCGAGCTTTGTTTCTGACCATCTAAATGTAGGCTTGGAAACTTGGATTATATATGCCAGACAAGCCAAGAAGTTGAACTATTTCAATCTGCCTCCATAGATTGTTGAAAATCAAGTGGCAAAAGACTAGATACTAGACACAAGAGTTTAAGCTCGGTCAAACCTTCCGTCAGGACAGACTATTTTACAGCAGTGCCAAGTTTGTTGGGCTGGTCATATATGCTGCATGCCTGATTCAAGGCTACCGAAAACAGCTCGTTTATGGTAAACTCTCCAAAGGTAAAAGGAATCGTAAAATGACAGCGAAAACGATTCTAGAACAACCAGAAGGTCTCCCTTTAACAGGTCGGTTTGTATTCTAATCCATTGGAAAAATTAATCCAAGAGAGATGCTCCTCGCGTGCCGCAACTAACAAAGTGACAACAATTGAATCCGCATGCAATGTAGAACAGAAGAGGAAACGTGTCATTAGAAAAGACTGAGCAGTAAGCACTTTTGTTGTATAATCATCCCACGGGTGTCCAACGTGCTGGAAATACTTTACAGCTTGAAGCGGTCTAACAAGCCACCTTCGAACCAGCGAAACAATTGCATGATCACAGTCACCCTCGCAATCAGTGGATGAACATCAGCTCAATATGTATGCATACGCTTATATGAATTTATATATAATTTTTCTCGGGGTAAGAATCAATTTTATCTAATATTGGTCATGTATTGATTATTCTATGCAGGTATATGTATAATTATATATATGCAACTTTGAGCCTGGTTAGTGCCAGATAGGTGACCACTTGGGAATTCTAGGCGCTGTTTGTGCTCTCCGCTTATCTCGGCATTTGTTTCTAGTCGTCCTACACATACACTTCACTTGCCACTGGCATTTAACAATGTCGACTCAGGAGAGGTGTGGTTGGATATTGCGCACCTCCTGCAACAAAAATTTCACACGCAGGCACCCCTACGGTGGGTATCCAGTCTGTTAAACACTAAAGAAGCCTTTTTTATATATTCATTACGTTTGAACTCATAATTCTCAAATATATGACTTCATCTAGAAATTAATGAATTGCTGAGTCGAAAGGAACTTCACAGTCTCACTAAACTTGCTTGATCATCAAGAGTCTTCGTAACCTGGAAAAGCGTCTAATATTATCTTGCTATAATATAGTGGCCAACCCTGGTTTTTCCTTAGATACAACAGGTCTGCTTCAAAATATTCAGCGTTATTATCAAGTTTGCAATTGCAAAACGTAAGATCTAAAATAGACTATATTTATCTCTGCAACTTTCAAAACACACATGAAGCTAAATATTGCACGCCGTCTACTAGAATGTAGGCAATATTGACCGGTCTTCAAGAAAAATTCAGTAAATTTCCTTGGATTACTGTGACGATTTTTTATTTTTAAAACGATCACCGATAGAGTGTCATAAGTCATCAGAGAATATACAATAATTGTCAGCGTCCAGTGGTGTATTGAATTATATGTATGGTCTAATAAAATTGTCCGTAAGAAATAGGCGATCAGCCTCTCTGTCTGGCGTGTATTTAACATTAGCGCTACATAGAAATTATACGTAAGCAAATATTGTCAAACTCTTAGTATTCATAATGAATAGCATGCTTAGATTATGCAATCTCTACAGCTATGTACCTAGAAAACAGAACCATTAAACCTGACATAGTGACATTGGACGAAAAAGAGAAAGAAATAAAAAAAACTTGAAGAATTTAATGTGTCATCAGTGATGCTGGGTTAAACAGAGTTGAGAGGGAAAAGATAACGAAATACCAAGAAACTCGAATCACAGAAAGACTTCGATCATTCCAGTAATTATAGGAACAATCAGGCTTATATAAATAATTTAAAAAATCGCAGACAAATATACTCGGTGAACCAAGTGTAAGAGAGATTGAAACAATTGCACTTTAAAAGACGTTAATAATCTAAAATTTCTTTCGGTTAGAATCTATGACATGGCGGATGAATGAATTACATCCGGTAGGATTCAGCATCTTTGGACAAAATACTGGGAAAATTAAAAGAATAAGCGGCCATTTGCTCTACGTCCTTATAGTAATAGAAGAAGGCGTGCTTTTATGTTTACTAAATTCATTTTTTCGACGGTAATCAAACAAAATAAAACATGTAATAGATAACATATGCTTTGCCTTTGCTTATCAATATAAATGAAAGAGTACACGTATTTAGATGTGCCTGCGGTCGTGTAAATATTTAACTGATAGACTCTTAAAATACTGGTCACATAGCACAAAAATTAAGAGGAAATTTTAATCATACACAAATGATGTTTTATAATGAGTAACATTCATGATAGATGAATAACATGTACAAAAGTCGTTGAAATGTAAACATTTTAATTTACCAACATGTCTATTAGTTCGCGCGTGTATAAACTAATCGTAGCTAATAAAAATCTTGGAACAAGAATCACGTTCTGACGGTTTATTTTTTAAATGTTTAGAACGCCGAACGTATTTAAAGTGATGCATCTTTAATAATTTGCAGAACAGACGGAACACTTTGGCAGATAAGTATGCTGTACTATTCAATGTAATTTTTAACTGCACATGTTAATATTTACAATTTATTTCAATTTTTAATTTGCTTGATTTGTTTTATTTAATAATAGCTCTTCTCGTCCACAGATGCCCTGATATCTAGCAAGTTGATTTTTCTTTCCACAGCAGAAATAGTTACGATAATTCCATTTATTTTCAGTTAGGGAGAGGGGAATCTATTTGTGTACTTTCCCTTAACCACGTCAGTTAGACTTTTATTAAGTACAGTACTTAATATTTTTTTAAATTTTTTATTCATTTTTAATGGAAAGTACAGAATGCATTGTGGATGCGTTATCGGCAGCTCCCGTTACTCCCGCTTCTCTTTATTTGTCCCTAAGTCCTCATTTTCTAATGAGTGATGTTTCTGCCAAAGGGAGAAGAAAAAGCTGCATTCAAGATTGGCAGTTTTTGCGCGAACAGCCGCCAGAGATGTCGGAAATTTTCTGTTTCTATGTATATCCTTATATCCATGTAACTAGTAAGGGTACTGGAGGTAAACGTTTTATCTGGGCTGACGTTATCCGCATGATAGTCAGGGGCCCGAATCTTGGATTAACCACTAAGGAGGCTGTCCTTTCAGCAAGTGACAAAATATTGGGGCTGCTGTATTGCCATTTGATGAATGGATGCTGGACCATGCAGTAGTTCCTGCTGGAGCCTCTCGATGCCATATTAGTGGGTAATTGTGACGGCTTTACCTTATCATGTGCTACAAAAAATATTTCTTCATTTCTATTTCTCTCTTAGTTTCCCTCTCTCTCTCTCTCTCCTGCTCTAAGTAAGTCTGTCGAACTAGTCTACAAATCCCAAAACTTCATCATGAACAGTTTCTAGAAATAATACACGATTAAACCCGGATCATAAACTTCCAACGTAGACCCCCACTACCATGTCTCTTTCTTCAACATCAGGGATCTACATTCTAACCTTCCAGAGGTTAAAACCCAATTACAGGATACTAAGCCAGACCTATTATTCCTAATCGAAACTGGCATTGGACAGACTAATTCCCTAGATGAGTTCGTAATTAAAGGATATTCTAACTTTTCCAAATCTGACCCTCAAGATCGCCATGGGCATGGAATATGTGCCTATATTAAATTTGGCTTTCCATGAGGGAGGGAACTCTCCAGAAAAAGATTCTAACTTACCCTATATGTGCTTTTCGGTTGCACTTGCCCACACTGCTGCGTTTATATTTACTCTCTATCGCCCCCACAACAGCGAGGTTACTATCTTAAAAAGTATATCTGAGAAAATTGACCATGCCCTATCTGCTTATCCTAACATTCACGTATGTTTAATGGTTAACCCACTCAAACAAGACCGATGATGAGGGGAGTTTTGTCACGATTTCTCCATTGCTTATGACCTCACTCAGATTGTTCACGAACCCACCCGTTTGCCCGACTCTGACGGTCAGTATGCAAGTCTCCTAGAGCTTTTTATCACAACTTGCCCTGAACTATGTTCAGTTTCCGTTCTGTCTCCACTTGGATCTTCCAACCACTCTCCTGTATCAATTAAGATAAAAATGAAATGTAAAAAGTCTTTAGACGTACCTCTCCATCGTATTATATATCGATACTCTATGGCAAACTGGGGTAGCTTTCGTACATTTATATCAGATCTATCTCTGCATTCCATGTTTGAAAAGTATGTGTCCTCTATAGTATCAGACCTGACAAATTGTCAATTGTAGGTATTGACCGTTTCCTACCCTCGAAAAAGTTTCAGTTAAAATCTAACAGCCAGCCGTGGTTCTCCCCAAAATGTGCTGCTGCCATGGCGCACAGAAATAACTTTTTTTTGCTTCACACGTAATAGATGTACTGAGACTAAAGCTGCGTACAGGACTGCCAGCAACCATTCTAAAAATGTTATACAGAACGCAAGAGAGTTGTATGCTAAGTTCGTCAAGTCCAAAGTAGGCTGAGCAGCGGCTTGGTTCCCACCAATTTTGGCAAATAGCAAACAGAATCCTGCACAGAAACGTGTGCTCTATCCAACCATCATAAATGGACCTGAGGTAATCTCGTCAGTATCAAACAAAGCCAAGCTCTTTGCCAAGCATTTTGCAGCTAATTCTACTCTTTGCGATCAAGGCCGCCAACCCCCAATATTTCCTCTTGCATCAGAAACACGCTATGTGATACACAAATATATGTACGTAATACTGCCAAGCTAATCAAAAACCTTGATTCCAGGAAAGCAACTAGCCCTGATGGTATTCCAATTATAGTACTCAAAAACCTTCAACCAGAACTCGCGCCTATACTTACAAAACTGTTTAAACGTTGTCTTAAAAAGAATTATTTCCCATCACCCTGGAAAATCTCATCAGATTGCCCTGTATTTAAGAATTCAGGTGATCGTTAATTCCCAGTCTCCTGTGTGTTATGAGTAAGTTGCTGGAATCTGTGTTAAATAGAGAAGTAATCAACCATATCAGCAGAAATAACCTTCTTAGTGACACACAATATGGTTTCCGTTCTGCTAGATCTACAGCAGATGTGCTTACAGTTTTCATAGGATTAGCGAATCTCTCGATGGAGGCAACCTTTCTAGAGCAATTGCTCTTGACATACCAAAAGCTTTGATAGGGTATGGCATAAAGGTTTACTTCACAATATCTCCAGTTATGGTATAGCTGGAAATGTCTTCTTAATTATTAAATTATTTCTCTCTGATAGCTTCATAAGTGTAGTAGTTGATGGGCAGAAATCAGAAGCTCACAGTATTAATGTTGGAGTCCCGCATGGTTCCATTCTGGGCCCAACTCTCTTCCTGATTTACATTAATGATCTTCCAGATCACATCCTTACATCATTCGTAGACATTTATGCTGGTGACACTACCATATATTGTAGCATATCTAAGACCGTAAACAATCAAGTTCTTTCCGATTCTCTCTCCTCTGATCTTGAGCACGTAATACAATGGGGGAAAGGAATGGCTGGTTACTTTTAATGCATCTAAAACTAAGCTTCTGTCTTTACATCATCAACGCTCTGATCCCCATCTGGCATCAATTGAAATAAACGACTCTCGTGTTGGGGAGGCGTCATGATTTTACGAGCTTCTGGGCTTGACCTTTACTCCTGATCTGAAATGGAACACGTACATCAAATCTGTTGCCAAAGCCGCTGGAAAAATGGGATCCTTCTCTCGATCCAGTAGATATCTCACTGCTGATGCAATTCTCTATCTATATAAGAGCCAAGTTCGTCCAAGGATGGAGTACTCCTGCCACATCTGAGCAGGAGCTGCTTGAAAGGACTTATCCTAGCTTGATAGAGTTCAAAATAGACTTCGTAGCCTCATAGCAGTTGTCCTTTTTTCTTTGCTGCAACCTCTTTATCACAGAAGAGATGTAACGAGTTTGTCTTTGCTTTATCGTTATATCAATGGCAAGTGCTCGAATGAGCTTCAATCTATTGTCCCTCCTCCCCAAACTTTCAAAAGAAATACTCGTCTAGCAGAAAACACTATCAATAATTCCCCCACTCTTCATCTGTGCCTTAACCTTAACGTAGACTCTATGAGCAAAGCTTCTTTCTTAGAACGGCACGCCTGTGGAACTGTATTCCGTTTTCCTGCTTTCCAGCTGACTACAATATGGTTGTCTTCAACTCCAATGTAAACAAGCTCTTAATAAACCGTTCCCCTTAAGTTAACAAATTTACTGAATTTCCATTACTGACAATTACTATATTGTCCAATTGACTACTGTACACTCTTTAACCCTTATCCTCGAGTCGTCTCTGGACCTTGATAAGTTATAATGCCTATGTAATAAAAGCTAACAGTAATAAAATTTTATTGGTTAGCAAAAACGGTAGCTTTTCATTCTAGCTTATGGCACCTAATTCATTTTTTAAACGTTTCAAACCTGTAATATATATTAAATACAATATTCTATTTAATAGAGAATAGTACTATATATTAAATACAATATTCTATTTAATAGAGAATAGTACTATATATTAAATACAATATTCTATTTAATAGAGAATAGTACTATATATTAAATACAATATTCTATTGAATAGAGAATAGTACTATATATTAAATACAATATTCTATTTAATAGAGAATAGTACTATATATTAAATACAATATTCTATTTAATAAAGAATAGTACTATATATTAAATACAATATTCTATTTAATAGAGAATAGTACTATATATTAAATACAATATTCTATTTAATAGAGAATAGTACTATATATTAAATACAATATTCTATTTAATAGTGAATAGTACTATATATTAAATACAATATTCTATTTAATAGAGAATAATACTATATATTAAATACAATATTCTATTTAATAAAGAATAGTACTATATATTAAATACAATATTCTATTTAATAGAGAATAGTACTATATATTAAATACAATATTCTATTTAATAGAGAATAGTACTATATATTAAATACAATATTCTATTTAATAGAGAATAGTACTATATATTAAATACAATATTCTATTTAATAGTGAATAGTACTATATATTAAATACAATATTCTATTTAATAGAGAATAGTACTATATATTAAATACAATATTCTATTTAATAGAGAATAATACTATATATTAAATACAATATTCTATTTAATAAAGAATAGTACTATATATTAAATACAATATTCTATTTAATAGAGAATAGTACTATATATTAAATACAATATTCTATTTAATAGAGAATAGTACTATATATTAAATACAATATTCTATTTAATAGTGAATAGTACTATATATTAAATACAATATTCTATTTAATAGAGAATAGTACTATATATTAAATACAATATTCTATTTAATAGAGAATAGTACTATATATTAAATACAATATTCTATTTAATAGAGAATTGGTTCTTTAATAGAAAATACGAAACAATCATGAATTAAATACATTAAGCGAATTTTACTGCCGGCACGATCTGGCGCACTCCAGCTAGTTATCATATAATTTTTAATATTCAAATGATATCAAACACATGTCTCGTTTATAAGACCCAAAAATTCTATCAGCGTTTTTTTTTTCTTTTTCCCCCTCCCTCTCTCTCACACGATATTTTTTTACGTTTTGTACCTTATTGGCTTAGGGCGGATAAAATGAAAACACAAGAACAACAGATAAACGCTGACATTTACTGATAGCGCTTTTAGAGATGCGTTTTAACGGTTCTCGACTGTTCGATTCATTTTGCCGACAGACGACTTCATTATCGAGAAGGTGACATCTTAATTAACTAAGGTGTTGAATGAAGTTGGGAAGAAAAAAAGCAGAGAGCATTCTGATGATATTTATTCTATGTCTTTTCTTTTCACATTTTAGTAATTGTTTTCAGTTTTCATGAGATGTGCGCTTTCTAGCCGTAAAAAAATTATATTTTAACACGCGACAAAATACAATAAATAACGGACTTAACATTGCATTATTATTATTATTATTATTATTGTTATTATTGTTATCATTATTATTATTATTATTATTATTATTATTATTATTATTATTATTATTATTATTATTATTATTACTAAGTTGAATGATGTGTTGATCAGTGTCTTAATAGCTCCTTTTAAAAGCACAATTTGCAGAGTAGCATAAAATATGTCATTTTATTTTTTCTGGACATTGAGAAGTGATCTTAGTTCTCCAATGCAGCTGAAAACTGACTTATTTACTAGATGTATTTAAGTTTCCTTTTAAAACAAGCAGCACTTTTTTTTCTGGTAGTAATAGCGTTCAGTGTATGTGCTATTGTTTCAGCTCTCCGAGCCTCCTTAAACAGCCTTCTATCCCAATTTAATAGAATTAGTCACTACGTAACCTAACTTATCAGCGTCATAAAGATAGAGATAAGTAAAATGACCAAGCCTTTTATAATTTATTCAGCTCCAACTTTAATGTGTTTTATTTTATCGTATTGTAGATCTATTACACTGTTTCTCATATTAATCAAAAGCTTTACACAGAAAATGTTTTATTTTCACGATGTTGATTTTTGCTTGTTTAACGAGGTGAATATTCCTTTCATTTTCGTCTGCAATTCTAGTATTACTACAAAGATCAATACAAAATGTTATTCTATCAATCTAAATCACTTTCTTACAACAATTTATTTTACTTAGATTAATATAAAATATATTGTTTAACCAATATCTTGTGTTTTAATTGAAATATTGATAGAAATAAATACATTGTTACATAATACTGACAACAAGTATAAGTCATGTTTTCTTGGTCTCTCAATAATAAACAAGCATTTTATTTGTAAGCCTTTTCGGATTTAGTTTATTCGTATTTGTTTTAGCTTCATCATACATACTTTATATATATATATATATATATATATATATATATATATATATTACCGTTAAAATTGTAAAATATTTAAGAGCTTTATGTAACAGCAAAGCGGGACATATAATAAACAGTGTATTATACTTATAAACATTCATGTGTATGTCAAACTATTATTTGCTATAATTATTTGCAACATAATTTAGACTAGACATTCTATCAGGGATGTGGAAGGGATTTACAGCGAAACTATTCTTGGATATTTTATATCACTAGATTCATAGTCTAACTAGGTTTCTCTACTATGTTGACTCCATATATTGAACCTGATCACTATATTGGTTCCCTATTTTTGGAGTTGACATTTGCTGATGGCAGAGTAGATGTTATATCATCTGAGCTTTATCATCTGGAAATTCGAATCCTTGAAAGGCAACACATGGTAGACAGGGTTGGTACCAAAGATGTCAGCTTAGCTAGTAACGCGTTGGTGAAAGCCAAGAATAAATCGACACCAGAATCCGTTCTTTCTTTGTCTCTGGTTTACTTAAAAAGAGACACTTTATAATCTTAGGTAAGTCAAATTGGGATAAAAAGAGATGTGAGAGTCAACGTATCAGTATATATAAAAATGCTGACTTAATGTGAATATTGACTTATTGTGTTGAACATATATTAATAATTAGACTAAGCTTCTTTCATTTAACAATTGCAAAAAAAAATACTCAAGCACCGATTGACATGACAAATAGCACCCTGCCTGAGAACTCATCGTTCAAACTCCTTAGCTTTACATCGCAAGCAATATGAGTTGGAACTAAGCATCTGTTCTTCAGATGCTGCACTTCTATTTCTTGTTCTCTTTCGGTGGATGAGAAATCCTTCACGACTGAGAGAATTTTTATTTTTGTACCTTTTCTCCACGTTAAAAAACGACCCTGGTGTCTAACTCTGTCCCGTGGGGAGGCATAGTAAATAGGTACATTGATGACATTGCCAAGGCTGCTGCAACGCAGATGGGGTCACTCTACTGTGCTAGAAATTATCCACACCTGAGAGTATCCTATATCTTTCAAAAGCTACCATTCGCCTATGCATGGAGTAGTGTTGCTACATCTAGGTTGGTGCTTCTACCGCTAGTTTCTCCCTCTTACGCAGGGTTCGATAAAATCTCCAATCTAATAGGTTCCCCACCATCGGTCAACTGTATAGTTTTCCCCACCGTGGCAATGTTGCACCCCTGTGTTTTTTTTACAAATATATTAAAGGAATTTGCTCCGGTGAACTCACGGCATTTGTTCGCTCTCGGGATAGTTACTCCGAACAAACCTGATTAGCTGCAAAATCTTTAGTGTAAGATACTTAGATGCTGGAAAATCTTTTACCCTTAAAGATATCTCCTCCGACTGCAAGACTTTGGAATTCTCTCCCTGTTTCTTGCTTATCTGATTCTACTGGCATAAAGAATCTTAAATGTAATGTGAAAAACAATTCCCTACAGTTTCCCGTTAGACATTATCCCACATAATAGTCCATTTACGATCAAATGGTCATATGCTTTGTATTGGGTGAAAAAGAGCAAAAGGTAAAACATGTTATTTAGCAGATATGACGTCACTATAGTAGTCTAAGAGAGTAAGAGAGCGAACGTAGTACGTGTATTAAAGAGATGTTCAAGGCGCTAAGAAATAACGTCAGGTTCCTGAATACATGAAGCGCTCGTCACAATTTAGAGTTCAGCATTTTTCTCTTTCCTTCCGTGAGTAAGAATCGAATCAACAAATAAAAATGGGCTTAATTTAAAATAGAGATGAAATTTGCGTCTTTTTGTTGTCGTTGTTGTTGTTGTTGTTGTTGTTGCTGTGGCTGGCTTTTGCTTTCAGAGGCAATTGACAATTGACTGTCCTATGTCATAAAGAATTTGCGAGAACCGCGACCGTTCGTGTGTAGAGAAAACTAACGGTATGAGTTTGATTAAATGTTTTAAAGAAGTAACCGATCGTGTAAGAAAATGTAATAGATGTTAAAAATTAAGTTATGTTTGTTTATTTCTATACTATATATGTTGTATTGTTACACATTAATTCATCTATTATATAAAGAGCAGTCATATATGTGTATGTGTGTATTTTTTGCACGTCCAGCTAAAACTGTACATGCTTAAAACTAAGTATTTTTGATCGGTTTCATTACGGAGAAATAATATCTAAAATTTATTAAAAAATATCCATTTTTTTTTTATCCTAAACTTAGGCAGATTTCGTCAAGGAGGTTTGCTTTTCATATGTTTTATGTACTAACTAAAATGTACTAAATTTTATATTTTTAAAGCATTAAATTTCCTTACACCGACTAATTCCTTGAATAATCTATAAAAGTATATCTATGTGTGTTTGTGTTTAGAGAGGAATAATCTTTGGGGAGAGATGAAAAAGAAGGGTGAGACAGGAGAGAGGGGAACAACAAGAGGCAGAAATACAAATGTTTTAATATAAACATGTTACATTCTTGTTACAGGCAACGCCAAGTACCCGTGCTCGTGCTACATACATTTTGAATTATTTAAGATTAGTTTAAATATACTATGACTTTCCTTCACGTTTACGGACTTTAAACTAAACATTATTGGAAACATTGACTATGTTCGAAGAGGAGTATATTTTGTTTAAATATTTATTTATTTCAGTTTTATTTAATCAATCAAGTATATAATACTTTAAATCATATATACTTATATTAGATATACGAGCACCACATGTCATTTCTTTTATTTCATATATGTTTGTGTTACTGCATTGAGATGCAATTATTTTGTCTAACATCGTATATATATATATATATATATATATATATATATGTGTGTGTGTGTGTGTGTGTGTATATATATATATGAAGATCGCCGTAGCCGATTGTGTTAGAGAGTTAGCTCGTCACTATTAATTTTGAGATTCGTACCCGTATCACGGTGAACGTTTTGTTTTCTTTTTTGCCTTTTTTTTTACATAGACACAACCATTTATCAAGGCCAGATACCACTCGAGGATAAGGGTATAGGGTGTACAGTAGTCAATCAGACAATATAGTAACCGTTAGTAATGGAAATTCGGTAAATTTGTTAACTTAAATGGAACAGCTCACCAAGAACTTGTTTACATTGAACTTGAATACAACCATATTGTTGTCAGCTAGAAATCAGGAAAACGGAAGAAAATTCCACAGGCGTGCAGTTCTAAGAAAGAAGCTTTGTTCATGGAATCTACGTTTAGGTTTAGACAAAGATAAAGGGTGGGGGAATTATTGATAGTGTTTTCAGATTTTTAAATATTTTTCTTTTGTGCATTGCATTATTTACTTGTATTTTTATCGGCAGTTAATTAAATTTAAACAAAATATGATTTTCTTATTTCGAATATTTTATAGGCGGTTGAAATCAAGCGAGGGTAGCGTAAATCATAAATATGTTTTTGTTTTAAATATCGTAACTGCTTGATACTTTTCCCGAATTTCTTGCAGTGAGCCGACTTAATTCAGTTGATTTGGTATTTTTTTTACTTGGTTTCCACCTTAATATTTTCCTTTAAAATGACTTTTACAAAATTGCTGTACGCTCAAGTGCGCATATTTTTGCGCAAAACGAATATGTGCTCGTTGGCGCGTACAACAATGGCCATCGTTTTTAATATAAGGTAATACATTGGTTAATTTCAGGAAAACTACTTATTTGCGGAAAATTTAAATACGATATTCATTTTTCAACATACCTGAAAACTTTAAGAGGTCGTCATTTTAAAGGAAAATATTAACGTTGAAACCAAGTAAAGATCTTTTAATTGATGTCAATTATTACATAGTAAAAATAATTAAATTAAAACGAAAATAATTTAGCAAGTTTTATCATTTCGTCAGGACTCAACGCTTTCTTAACAATTACTATCTACGAATGCGTGAATCGTATTTATTTTAAAGTACAAATTGATGATATTAGCCTAATGGATAGCGTAGTCGCTCACGGAGTTCGCTTTCTCAGGTTCGCGCCCAACACGTGCCCCTTTTTTCTGTTAAGAAAAGTTTGGATGAAAAATGATTTCTATTTTGTTAGTGTTAAAAGTGAATCAATGTCAGTTTTATTCTTATTCTTCTTATTATTATTATTTTAAAGTTGATTCTATCCTATTTTCAAGGATGTATTTAAAAATCTGAAGTTTACGGTCTGTGCTGAGACAACAACTCATAAAGTACCATAGCCGTTCAAACGTAAAGTAAAGATAAATCTTTCTAGACTGATGCAGCATTTCAGAAATTCGTTTAAAGTGATATATAGTTATCAAAATGTGAATAGCTTCTCCCCTTTGTATCCAATCTGGCGAAGAATCTGGTCTGGTTGTGGTCAGATACTTCTATTTTTTAATGAGATTACATTTTACTGTTTTTATCCGTTTTTTTAAGTATGGTTACAGTATATTTTAAATTTACTTGTCCCTATACTCGGATAGGGGTACGGGTATCGACGTGGAATAATTAAGTATTTCGTAATATGGTTAGTACTATAGGTATGTCAAAACGGAACTTCATTTATTCTATATTATTTAATTGGAATTCAACTAAGAAAGATGAGGATAATAGTCCGCAATAAATAAATTAATTAATTTCTTTTATTTATTATTTGTGACTCGGACAACACCGGATATCCCTGCTAGTTTATATATATATATATATATATATATATATATATATATATATATATATATATATATACATATATATACATATATATATATATATATATATATATAGAGAGAGAGAGATGGGTGTGTATGTGTGCTTATATGTGTATATATAATATATAATATAATATATATATATATATATATATATATATATATATATATATATATATATATCATAGGTTTATTTATTTATATTTGCATACTTTTCTATTTTATAAACAATTTCTAATGAGAGTCGTCTAGTATCGATATACACTTATCATATCGTTTTTAAAGAAATATCTTCAGAGCGATGGCGGGGCTGGGTCATTTCAAATACCAAAACCACATTTTAGTCAATTGGTAGCGGGAGCTGTTAGAAATGGCGCGAATATTGATTTCTGAAATGAAGCCTGCGAAAAAGGAAGAAGACGAAATAAAAAAAAAAAAACTTACAGGACAGAAATACACGGACGACGTGTTCTGAATCAGGTGACATCTTAAAAGCGTCAGCTGTCATCTTTCCCGCCGTTTTCAGACATCATTCCTTGCCGTTCAAATCATTTCAAACTGAAAGAGTATTCCTACTTTCTGTTTCGCCTCGAAATTGTCCTCATTTTTTATCATATTTCTTCTCCATCGTCATATTTTTTGTCGACTTCCTTCCTTAAAGGTATTCCGTTTCCTTGCATTTCAAATTTACTTCCCGATTTAGTTACTCTTTCCAGTTTTTGCTGATTCATATTCGTTTTACTTTTCCATTCAGTCTTCATTCACTTTTTCGTCACTTTTTACTTAGTTTTATTCTTAGTTTTATTTCTTACTAGCAGGTGACTCGACGTTGCCCGGGATTGAATGATGATCAACGAATGCTTTGCACTCTCATATTTTTATTCTCATCGAAATCGATAAAACAGCCCACTTTTATTCAAATCGATTGCTTGTCTGCTCTAATTACGGATTCATTGCGATGCACCAAAGCTTCACATGCCGTTGGTAGTTACTTAGTTCGCAATATATTGTAGTCTACATTGGACTGTAGAGAACCTATGGTTGATTTCATAAAATTATTTATTTATATATATATATATATATATATATATATATATATATATATATATATATATATATATATATAATGGCTTGCATTAAAGGTTAAAATGCAAAAGTCAAGTATTATACTTGAATTGTGCTCTAAACAGATATATTCATTTCGAACGCGCTCTTGTCATACAATAAACCTATTTTGATTTTTTTTATGGCTGGCATTACTGGTTGTGCGGTGTTAATGCTTGAATTTAAGTTTCAAATTAAAAATTTGTGAGATTGTGCTTTAAAGAGAAACATTTACTTCCAACGCTCCCGTATATCAAAGAACCTACCGTTGATTTTATATGCATGGCATTACTATTTGTGCAGTGATAATGGGTTGAATTTTAGTTTCAAGTGAATAAGTTAAGTATCATTGTGAAATTGTGTTTTAAACAGAAACATTTATTTCGAACGCTCCCTTGTTAGATCAAAGAACCCACTGTTGATTTTATATATTCAGCTTTTCGACTTGTGTGGTAAAAAAACTTCTCTAGTGCACTTGTGATGTTAAGCTGTGTGATGGGTTAACATTGGTAAAAATCGCCTGCTCCTATCTATTTATGCACATAAAGAACCTTCGCGTGAAACCGTTATGGAATCCATAGGGAACAAATTCAATGAAATACAGGCACAGAAATACAGACACACACAGTTCATTTTCATAGTTGAGGAAAAATAGAGCCCGAACATTTTTCCTTCCATTGCATATTTAATTGCATATTTTCCTTTATAATGTTTTCCGATATTTTTTTCGTTTGATCATTCTAAATTTTTTATTTTTTACTGTCTTATATTGTTGTATTTTCTTTTTCATAATCATTCAAATTTTATACATGTAGCTATTTTACTCATGACAGATAGGTCATTTTTTATTCAGTCTTTATTCATTTTCTTTTCTTTTAATTTTTTACCTTGATTCTTTGTTTGTTTTGGGTTTTTTATCCTCTTAATTTCTTTCCTTGATTATCCGATACTTATTTATCTGTGTAACTGCCTTGAAATAATAAGGTTATTATTTAGAAAAACCTTTCTTAACATAGGGAGGAAAGGGTGTTTTGTATCCACTCCGTACGTTTATTGAACGATGTTATAAAAAAATATACTAAATTTGACTTTAATTCAAAAATGCTTTTTCAAATATAACGCAATAACATAGATGCATCAGCACCAGTAATAGTTTTGTTTTGATTTCTTACTACTTTCTTAATAAGTTTTTAATTTATTACCGTTTCTCATTTCGTGTCTATTTTTACTTTCTTCGTTTGGATATCGTAGGTACTCTCCCATGCGAATTTCTTTTTAATCTATTTTTATTGTGTTCTTTTTAACTTTTGGTTATATATTTTTCTTAAATAATTCGTTTTGTGTTATTTAGTCTGTTCTTCTCTTTTCCGTTTTTTTTTCAAATTAAGTTACTCCCTTCAGTAATACGACCCCACTTTTTGTTGTTCCGAATTTTGCATTCTCCGTATATCTTTTGATGCGCGACGGCTTACTGTGTAATTCTATGACTATAAAACACTAAGAATATATCTGCATGCAATACTGCATAAATTACTTACATTCTTACATTCTTGGAAATTATTTACACTACATAAGTAAAGTATATAATTTCCTTAGAACATTTTTCCACGCTGAAATTATTTCCCTTGAATAATTGAAAGAGCTCTCTCTAAATTGTTTAAACTTTCATAGCATACATGTTTTTATTTCAGTGCATTTTATTGTAGTTTACTTTTTAAATATAAGTTACTAGCCTATATTATTATTACCGTCATATCAAACAACAACAGAACAAAATGGTCACTATACTTCTCTTAAAATATGCATTTCTTTTTAAAATATTAAAGCTCATTGTGTAAAAATCAATGTACTCGTGTCGAAGTAAGAAAACTAAATTGGATTTTTTTTCTGTATTAACGTGTTATCGCTTATCAAAACCAACTGACAACTTGAGGGCTGCCTGAGTTTGTTAGGTGGACTCTGCGAAAACCATCTTGATGTACTGCGATAACTGAAATTGGTAGACCTTTAACTTTAGGGGACGGCTCAGCAAGACTTTGTTAACATTGGCACTTAAAAACATCCATATTATAGTAACATCTGAAACATTTCTCTGATATTATGATCCATTGAGAGGTAGTTATAAAAATGACGTGTTGTAGTAATTAACGCTACAACTATTTTACTCGTAATCTTTTCAAACTATTATCTCTAGCCAAATTTCAATTTGCCACCTTCTGACTTTTAGCATCACCTATTAAATCGCACCTCAATAAGCGATTTATGCTAGTTATACCAAGACCTTGTCCTCATCAATTTAAAGCCAAATATTAAGAAAAAGTAACTTAAACCCCTATCCTCTTCCCCGGACCTCAACTCTCAAACCAAAAATATGAATCCTAGGCTCCCCCTCGTTCCTTCCAATTTAAAGACCCTTAATAAATGGGACTAATTTAAAATATCTGCACACTATATACTTAATCACATATAAATTCATACAATAAGTAAAAAAATACTCCTAACCCATTAAACTAGAAATATTTATATTTATATTTAAATTCGCTAAAATCTCCAGGGACAACCGCAATTGACTTCCATCACCATCAAAAGCATTAGGCTTCGAAATACCTTGGTATAAAAGCCCAACTAAATGTTTGTATATCTTTATTAAATAAATGAAATGTGCTATATTCACCAGCATATAGCTTTTGGTTCTTAGTTTTCCAATGTTATTGTTTCCTATGTAAGCTCCAATGAAATTTGTTGAGCCTTATATAATCCCGATAAGTCTCTTCTTACAGACTTAAAGTTACTCTATTCTCCTATCTCTCTGAGCTATATATATATATATATATATATATATATACGTCAGGTCATACTGGTACTATGTAACCCAGTACTACCTGCCTCGTGGTCGGTTCACCGGCAACTAAACTGGTTCCCCCACCAGACTTGTTTGGTCAGAAGGGTGGCTAGTCTTCCTGAAAGATTAAAAATAAGACCTTCCAAATGAACCCTTTTTTCCGTGTGTGCTTGTGTGTATGTATGTGTGTGTTGGTGTGAAGAGAGCTCCCGTAAGCCGTGGTGAAAGCAACCTTTCTAGTAGAAGCACATCTCTGATTAAAAAAAAACATAAAGCGGGAGACCAGTATCCACATTAAGCTGGTCTGCTCTTGCTTGTTGCTGGATCTCAACATTTTAAATCGAGAGAGAGACTTAGCTGTCGTACAAAGCTAAGACTCTGTAACATCATCTGTGTATAGATACTCTCTCCGCCATTTGTCTATTAAAATGGTCTTGTGGTGATGGAAGTCATCTTTGGGCTCAGGGTCTTTAAGAGTCTGAGGGAGTGGCCCTCGTCTGATAAGACGTTGCAATCATATATATATATATATATATATATATATATATAATCATATATATATATATATATATATATATATATATAATTGTTACTATTATTATTTTATTACCTAATGACACTGGGGCTTTATTTTTTCGGGATTCATCAGTGTAGGGAGTACCAATTACAGCTGGTGAAAAGATTAGAACCCGGCCACGAAGCTATCTCTGATTCCATTAGCAAGAGATCATACCTTTCGACCGTCATTAACCCCGGGTAGAATTTAGCTGACATTAACATTTATTGAGAGTAAATGTCCTTCAAAAAGGATTATAATTATCAATTAATTTTAACATTACGATCTACGCATGTGAACTAAGAGACTGACTTTCAACATAGCCTCACTGAAGAGCAGTAATACAGCGACACCCTCTACCTGTGGATGGGTATAAATGATCCCCTATCTTGAGCATATTGGTGAGTGAAGTTACAAACGAGCGTATCATGCAATGCTCTTTGTGTAAATAGATAGAGCTTAAGACGTTTCGATATCGTTCATCATTATTATGGAATAATTATTCGAGACATCGTGTCGATTTTTTGTAAACTAATTTGTAAAACTTGCCAAGCGAAATCATACTAGAAATAAAGTATAAAACATTAAAATGTCAATTTAACGCTTTGTTTATTGATATACACGTCCTGGAATTGGTGTCATACTAGAATATATATACATATATATATATATATATATATATATATATATATATATATATATATATATGAAAAATCTACCAGAAAAATAAAAAAACGAACAAGTACCGAACATGACCAGTCAAACCTACCAAAAACCGAATCATACCGATTTCAACAGCTGGAGAGATTTCGAAACAGAGGTAAGAAACGAGACACACATCACTCTCAAACATACCCATACAATAGACCCAAACACACACAATGAAACGTCTGGAACATATTCATACAATACACCCATCCCCACCAACAAGCTCAACCAAAACTCCCATCTAGAACACCACACATCCACACAGGCACCACAACCAACCTCCCAACCGGATCAACGAAACTAACGACCCTCACAATCATTTTTTAGGAATCGCTCACGAAATGACAACACCAGACTAGACAACAAAAACCCAAATTCATCAACCTATCTACAGAGCCACTTACAAAGGACGAAATTGAAGTACTAAACCTAGGCCTCAAATTCTGCCCAACTCCCAAAAGTAACATAGCAGAGTTAAAGAAAGACCTTCAAGAATTTGAACGCAAATTTAGACTCATAGATATACTTAATGACAGTGATAACACAACAGACGACTCTCTAGTGAAAAACAAATCAACATACTTCCCCAAGTAGCATAACATCACAAAAGAAGTAAATACTTTCTTTGAAAGGCTCTGGGACCTCAACCTCCAACAAAAAGAAAGCCCCGCCAGTAATCTAACACGAAAACAAAAGCAAGCACTTAAAAAAATCCGACAGGATAACAACTTAGTATTAAAGGAAGCAGACAAAGGTAGTGCAGTGGTTATAATGAATAAGAACTTCTATAAAACAAAAATTTAAGAATCACTAGGGAACGAAAATTATTACAAACCAATTAGCTCCAACATAGACGGCACAACCATATCTAAAATAGCAAAACTTTGCACAACATACAATAGTACATTAACTAAAATGAAACCAACAGCACTAGGAAACACATATAGTATAATATCTGTTCCAACACCTCGCTCCCCCCTCAGTCAGTGGAGGAGAAATCCCTTATGACTGAGACAACTATCATCCCTTCTATCATCCCCCTCCCATACCTACACCCCTGCAATTGGCCCCTCCCCTCTGGGGAACAAGATCTTCCCCACACTAGGAACCGATCCTGGGTCTGGCCATACACACATGGGGAGACAAATAAATAGAAACATTAAAAATCCCCTATACATATTTTTAAATACACCCCTCTATCTAAACAAACATAATATAAAGAATACCCGAAAAGACTGAAACAAAAAATCACAATACTAAAATCCAAGAATCCAAAAAAATAAATATCAAAATAGAATGAAAGAACCCCTACCCCTCCTCACACATACACATTAGTAACAACCTTGGATCACAGTCACTTCCTAGGGAAGCAAATAACCTCATAATACTATAAAACAGTACACACATTCTCAAACCAATAAAAGAAAACACACACACACACCCTACCCTTCAGGAAAAGAAAAAAAACTTAAGCAGAGAGAGACAGAAACACAACACAGGGGTGACCACAGCCGAGGTCGGTGGCCTCGCCACGGTCCAATAAAAGAGTAATAAAAATTGAACATTCCTATGAATAGTAGACGCTTACACGTTTCCACCCCTTGGAAACACTTCAAATGAACTACGAAAATGCTATTTTTACATCTCAAACACATTTGAAAATAATTTCTGCCGAGGACGCTTCATAGAACGTCTGAAACGCGTTAAAAACGATTTCAATGATTTACAAACATTATTACAATGATCTAAACATAATTCTCAATGAAAAACCAAGACACGGAATAATAAAATAATGATAAAAAATACACATTGTTGGTGACTACCCCCTTACTTAAATATACATATTTCTTTCGTTGGAATTTCTAAACCCATTTTATATAAATATATAAATATATATATATATATATATATATATATATATATATATATATATATATATATATATATATATATAATGCTCCTTATATTGGGTTGAATCGGAAAATGCTATACATTAGTGTATTAAGCAACGCTCTTTGTATAAACAAATCGAGCGGCGGAGGGATTTGAACGATGTTAAAACATCGTTAATTCATTACCCACTCAGCATCAGTCGTATGGCGTAACGCTAAGAAGCATCGACTGTCATTTTATCGGGTTTCGATCCTGGTTTAAGGCAGTTGCCTGTCTAACTGCACTGTGAGCTGTGAAGCAACGAAACAGTACTGTATGTGGATGACTATATATATATTGATATACATATATACTAATATGTATATATACATATATATGTATACACATATATACTAATATGTATATATGTACATATATATACACATATATACTAATATACCCACATATGTACTAATATGTATGTATATATATATACACACGTATATACTAATATGTGCAGATATACAGCCTTTGAGACTTTAAACGACCGGTCGCCACAGTCGATTGAAAATTTTGGGGGGGGACTAAAAGTCGTAAATCACTCGCCTGCCAGTCGATAACATTTCTTTAAATAAAGAAACGGGAGAAACGGATAACATTTCTTTAAATAAAGAAACGGGAAACATTTATTTTACGACCCTACAATATGCGGTGACTTAGAATGCCCTATGTCTCATCATTTGTGAATTATTTCATCTCTAACTGTGTGACCATTGGAATATCGTATTGAAAAAAGTGTGGTCACGGTAAACGTCAACAGGAGGTCAAATTTACACATCCGGCGTGTAGTCAAAATGTCGCCTTTATTTAGCTCTCTGATTTGTAAATTCATTTGGAAAAATATTCTTCGACGCTACAACTACATACACTTCATGTTTACAAAAGTAAACCGGACATTTAAACGAGGAAAAAAAACCGCCTCGTTCTGCCAAGCATCCGAAGAAATGATTCTTATTTCTATGGAACAATAATATGAATGATGCTATATAAAGAAACTGATGTTGTATTTTAACGTTTTTGTTGAATATTTACTGAAATGTTTGTAGTAATAAAATCGTTGATTTACAAGAGTTAAACAAATATTTTCTCGTTAAATTATACACACGGTAATTTCTTGAATTGTTGTAAAATTATTTACTATTATTGACTTAAACAAAGATATAAAGTACGACGAGTAAAAAATATTTTGGGGCGAGTAAATTTTCCGTCACTCTCGACCGGTGGTCAAGGGATTTTTTTTTCAAATCTCAAACGCTGCATGCATATATACACATATACATATATATATATATATATATATATATATATATATATATATATATATATATGCATATATATACTTACATATATATATATATATATATATATATATGTGTGTATACATTGAAGTAAAAAAAAATTCTTAGTCATATTTCTTTAAATAAAATAGACATTTTTTTTCTATTAATGCTATGTTTAATCTTTTCCCACTGCCAGATAACGGTTTTTACTTCTCGCACAAACTGTCCGATGGAATCGCGATATATATCGTAAGTCATAGTCAAGGAGATATTAATCTAAATATTTTGAACAATTTATATGATTTTTTTTAACGTGTATAGTTCAATGAAAAAATATGCGCATTAAAAACATTATAAAAATTGTTCAAAATCAGTTAATAATTTACAGGATGCTCCTACCCAAAACTGCTCCTTACTTAGTCACCTGAAACACGCATGTATTTTTGGGAACTAGAAAACGTTTGCTTTAAACCAAGGCTCTAACCAAAGAAACTCAAGATTTATCGGCAGTGATCCTTTTGGTATACATCCATTCATACAGAGTAAACGCCCTGCCTTTGTCATATTGTTTAGAGCTGTTTCCAGCTACGTGAAAGCCATGCCCCCTCACTTCATTATGGCAGAATATCTTAAAATTCTAGAGTAATTTCTCTTGATTTGAATTAAGAACTATGATCTCAAGAAAAAACTGCTCATCTACGATTCTGTCAAGAACATTGCATGGCTTCTTGGAGTGAGAGTTGTTACTTCTGTGCCCTAAAACATATGGCTCTCTAGCTCGCCAGATTGAAACATTATTAATGATAGGGTGATGTTGTGAAAATCTCTAATGTTCGCCCCCATAGCAGTGTCGCCTCCCTGGAGAGCTGAGTAAGGCGAACATTCCGCGATATAAAGAGTAATCTGCCTTGGCCTATCGTGCTTTTTGGGTTCGCATTTAGCAAGTTGTAAACAGAAGTTTGATGCATAGAATAAAATGCGTGTATTTGTATTTACTAAATAAAAAAGTTAAATAAACACACACAAATCTTTTACTGTCATGACTTTATCAAGGTTAAAAGTTAGAGATCTCAAACTGCTAATTTATCGTTCGCACCCTGTATATATGTATGTATGTATGTATGCATGTATGCATGTATGCATGTATGTATGTGTGTATGTATGTATGTATGTATGTACGTGTGAGTGTGTACTAGTATTTACGTTTGTGTGTTCGAATTAGAAAAAGATTGGCCTTTTAAAAAATAGTTACTCATTCAAACGTCAGAATGCAATCGTTAATGTTTTTATATTTAATTGAAAAAAAATCGTAATATATTTTCTGATTTAAAGTTTTCACTTTATCGCTTGAATATTGTTGGAAGAAAACGATAAATAGCATTCTTGTTTTGTCTATCATACTGTTTCGGATATAAATTAGATTGCAAAGAAAAATAAATTTCAAATATGTTTTTAAATAGCTTTATTTTTATATTAGTTCATAAAGTAACTTTAATATATGCAAATGCTGTTGTGTTGATCCTTGCGAGAACATATAGTGATCTATAGTCTTTGCTATAACGTTAAGCGAGAAACCTGCATGCACATGAGTATTTTACGCACTTAATAACATTTTATAATGATCATTATATATATATATATATATATATATATATATGTATGAGTAACAAAAACGGCCTTTAGCTCTATCAAAAACGTTATGGTAGCGGGAAGAAAATAAATAAGAGTAGCTCGAAGCTGTTTATATTGCTAAAACCAACAACATCTATAATAATAAATAAATGAAATAAAATATTATTTTTACGTCCAAATAAAAGATGGGCGATACGGGCAACGCTAATCTTAATATTTTTTCCACGTTTGAACCAAAGTCAAACAAATGTCTGACGAAGAGATCTTTCTCGAAATATTATATAACACGGATATACCGCCAGTCTCACTTTCCCAGGTGCCCACGGTGTACATATAAATATAATGTGTATAAGAAATATATGAATATGTACACATGCATTTGTAAGTTGTATTAATAAAACTTTCTCTGCTTTGGCTTGTGTCTTTCCGTTACCTCTTCATTGTACCGCCTTCTACACATTCTATTTAATTACATACTATACAATGCTTCAAGCAAACTACATCCACCTCTTATATATACATTAGAATTCGCCTTATATATATTGGGCTTCACTTGATTCTCAACATTGATTTAGTCCACAAGACATTGCACTATAGATAACCTAATATTGATTTTATAAAAATAATTTATATATAAAGTTTAACATGCAAAAGTAAAAAATAATGGTGCAATTGTGGCCTACAGAAAAACATTCATTTTGAATGCGACCCTGTTACTATCAAACAAGCCACTATTTTTTTTTATTTCGGGCTTTTCCGATTATATGTTTAAATGTCTCGAATGTAATTGTGATATTAGGTTGAATACGGTTTTATTAAATCAAAATCGTCTGTTCCTTCTTCCATCGGATTTTTTCCACTTTCGCTTATCGATATTTCTTGAAGATATTCCGATACAAAACCTATCTTTGAACAGTACCAGAGACACAAAGTGCATTTGTTTGAAATTTCATATAAAACGGAGTCTATAGGGAACAAACTCTCACACACAGGCAAAGTTCCTTTTACATCATAGTAGAATATCTACCTACTATTATATAAAGAACTTTGTAGATGTTTGGCCGTGAGTTTATTCCCTACGGACTCGAAAATGCCTGGGTCATTTTTTTATTAAATTTCACACGAATGATCATTTGCCTTGCAGTGTTCTTAGACATATTTGTATCGGAATGTCTTTGATAAGTACTGAAAATCGCAATAATCCAATGAAAAAAGGAACAGGAGATTTGGATCGAAGTTAACATTTTTCACAGCATAACATCACAAGTGTATTTGTATTATTTATGACCACACAAGTCGAACTATCTGGCATATAAAATAAACAGTAGATTATTTTATATGGCAGGGACACGTTTGAAATAAATGTTACTGTTTAGAGCCCAAATAAAATATGATAATTTACTTTTCGTTATTTTAAACTTAAATTGATGCTATTATGCATAAAACATAATTTTATAAAATCATCAATAGGCTCTCTACGGTGTAATGTAGGCGGTAATGTATTCTAGACAAATTCACTGCGGGGAGGCATGAAGCTTTCTTCCTGTGAACTGCAATAGGTCTCCAATTAGAGCAAGTAAGCAATCACTTTGAAAAATAGACTATTTCGTTGATTTCGATGACAAAAAATATGGGAGTGTAAAACATTCGTTGATCATCATTTAATGTTAATTTCGGGTCTATCTTGCCTGGTCGTAATATGCGCATAAACACTCTAGTTTAATTCCTGAAAATTTCTCAAATATATATATATATATATATATATGTGTGTGTGTGTGTGTGTGTGTGTGTGTGTGTGTGTGTGTGTGTGTGTGTGTATGTGTGAAATATTGTTAAAAATATATGTCGCAAATAATAAATAATAAAAGATTAAATTTCCTGTTTTTATGTCTGAATACATCAAATGAGTTACATCTGTTATATTTAGTATTTTCTTCTTCGACGAGTTAGAAAATTCATTCATGTACGTCAATTTAATTGTTATCATCTTAAAGATAAATAAGCGTTATTTATCTGCTTGATCGTTTATTAATTTGTTTCTCACGATTTCACCGAATGTCTGCTGTCTGGAAGTCGTTCTTTCGCTTCTATTATAGTCACGGTCTTATCTCTCGAGTTGACCAATAACAAAACTATTAAACATTCTGCCATTGACTTATGACGGTTCGTACTGGCAAACTCTAAATTATTCGGCGCACCTGGTAACCTTCTCATCGTTTAACGCCAAAGGGGTTAATTTAGCTGACATAAAAGATTGGCTTCGACGTATCCTTTTCCAGACAGTGACAATTACTGAGTCATTCGTCTGGTAATGGTTTCTACCTTAATCAATCACTACTTATACTATGACATAACAGATAGTAAAAGTTGCGTGTGTGGTGGTTGCTGTAGCAGGTTGTAGGCTCGGCATGCTGGTTTCACGTCCTGGGTTAGTATGAATCAGTATACTTGTCCTCTATTTCAGTAGTAGAGCAGACTAATTTCCTAAGTCATAGTTCTTCAACATATCTGGGAGAAGGAAAGTTCTGATACAACATAACTATTTGTTATACACAATACACGCGGTGCTAAAACCGACGTTTTTCTTTTTTCGGAATATACAAACGGGTTACGTTAACCGTCAGAAGGTGCCGAATGGATTCACAAAAGGAAATCCAAGCAGCTGGTAATTGGCAAGTGTGATACAAATACATTGCGAAAGATTCATTTTTTTTCTTCTTTTCTTTTGTTTAAATCAACATCTCCAACCGAGGAAACATGTAGAAAAAGAGTATGTCAAAAAATTGGTTGTGTTGTTTTCGAATCTTGCTTATTATTTGATAGGATTTCCAAGTTAAATTCCATTTTTACACCATCTGCCGTGCTAGAAATTTACTTACGCCTGATATTATCCTGTACATCTACAAGAACACCATTCGCCCATGTATGGAATATTGTTGGCACATTTGGACTGGTACACTTGCTACTAGTCTCTAGTTCCTGGAAGGGTTCCAAAGAGAGTCGCCAACCTGATAGGTCCCGAACTGTCATCCACCCTTCAATTTTTGTCCCATCGACGAAATGTTGCATCCCTCTGCCTGTTATTCAAGTATTTTAATGGTAGATGCTCCGACGAACTACAGGCTCTTGTACACCCTTGATGTAAATACTCCCGACAAACCCGAAAATCAACAAAATCCCACCCCTACACAGTAGAAATCCCTAGATGTAAAAAGGCCTTCTACTCTAATAATTTCTTCCACAGAGCTGCTAAACTCTGGAACTCCCTCCCAGGTTCTTGTTTTCTCAACTGTACTGACATGTAGAAGTTCAAGATTGATGTGAACAGGCATCCGGCTGCTCAACCTCCGACATAGTATATTTGCAACATATGTCCCTGATAGTAGCCCCCTATATCAAAGTAGCACTATGCCTTGTTTGTGGTGAGAACGGAATTTTAAATAAATGTGTTTATTTAAGTGTAATATCTAAATAAAAAGAATATAGAAAAGGCAGTTTCCTATGTAAAGAATAGCTTTCTGAATAATAATTTTATTATTTAACACGGTTCATAAACTGCAGAAGTACAAAATAAGCATTACTATTATAAACAACAAGCAGATCGCCCGGAGTCTCCTGGTCGTAAAATAAACACTCTATTTTAATTCATGAACATTTCTTATTTATTATAAGTAAAAGTACCGTAGATATTAAACGTAAGTTTAAATTTCTAAAATAAAAGTAAAAAAAAATGAAAGAAACTGAATCGCGAGCATGAGATTATTATGTTTTTCCTTAATAATAAACTTCTTGTAAGTAAAACAAAATACTCAAATTGAGACCGAAACTAACACCTAAAGACAGTCAGTTAAGTACGATAACAAGTAGGCAAGCTTAAGTTGATCTTTAGCACGTTTTTTACAAATCTACTTATTCTCACCATGAGGAATCTTTCCTGTGGACCATTAACGCATATAAAAATTCGAAGTCAACCCCACGAACTAATTTTTCAGTTTTGACCCCTAAGTAGCCTTTTTTCTTGATGAAAATGGATTTAAAAGTTTCCAACATGTCTGAATACTCTATATACCAACTTTCAAGTTTGTAGATAAAAGAAAATTAGTTAAGTGTTGAGAAGTGTAATCACACATAAAATAGTCCTCACTTATATTGATATACTAAACTAGATTGTTTTCTATCAGCTGTTGAACTGGGTTGACTCACAACAAAATGAAGAATTATTCATGAAACCATAGGATGAGTGTTTCTTCTTGTATCTTCTATCTCTCCAATTTTTAAACATTTAATAAATGTTTGCATCGAGTTTTATTGCATTTTCTTTCGTAATGACAATAAATATCACTTACCATGACTGTTTTCTTCTATATTAATATGTTTCTTATTTTTAACATTTTTTGCTAATATTTCAAGATTAAACATTGTTATTTATTCGCATCGCTCCAACATATCACGAAGTCTTCGTTCAGCATGTTTCAGCAGTTTACTTACCATGCCGAAATATACCGATGATAAAGAAGTTTGTAATACAATGTACGAGAAAGGTTGCAAAGGTAATGTCTCCTATTTTCTATTCTGTCCGAATGGATCAGAGAGGATTGGAAATGGAATTAATATGCTGAATGAACTTATGCATTCATTATCTGCAAATTTTATCTTTCTGATACAGTTATTTACGGTATAAGACTGTGAGAAACCAACATTTGTCGAGGACATGCGTCAGAAGCAGAGATACACTATTGAATTCGTTGCATTGAGATTGAGAGGACTATGTAGAAAAATCATTTTTAGAGTACAGCAGGTCGATCGTTTTATTTTGGAATTTATTATTATTTGAAAATTGTGAAAGATGGGAGTCAAAAACAAATTCTTTTAAATAACAATTTTTTATTTTATTTATTTATTTGAAGATTTCTTCTTAAATTTCTCGAAATAAGCAGATCTGAAAGAATTGTTTTTGACTTTCACATAAATGTGAATAGCCTCGACTAAAGTTTTTAAGTTTGAATTTTGGTTTTTAATGTTTTCGTACATTTTTCCTGCAATTTCGTAGAATTTATACCTCTGATCTCATAATTTTTATCAAGTGTAAAATGCCTCATTTTTATAAAAAATAAAATTTCTGAATTAAAAATTTTGGCTGTAGCTTTTTTCCGTAACCTTTTATGCTGTAGTATTGGAAACCTTAAGTATGAGAATTTTAAAATCTATTTTTAAAATAGGTTTCATTTTAAAGATTTTCGCCTGGTCTTAAATTTCTGATCAGGAGTGTGATCATGATTTCAAAAGTTAAAAATATATAACCTTGGTGCCATCCGATAGAATCAGAACCAAAATATTTAGTTCTCAAAAGGTATTCGTTTATCGCTTCAGCATCGTTACCGTCTGAGATACCAACAGATGGAGACAGGCGGTTGAAAATTAAGCGACTTAAAGCTGCGAAGGCTAAATTCCGCACATGCGCAATAGCAAAATTAACAGATTTATTTGATGTCCAACTGACAAAGTCAACTCCTATTTTCGTTTACTTATTCCTCCTTAACAGCTATTTTACAGGCTGCAAAAATATCGAAATTGTTCCAGGAGTCCAAATCCTCTATTATAAATTTTCATGTCTAGTGACCAAGAATAATGAGAGGAGTTTTCTCGAGACATTCCACACACATCTGGAGAGTAGACAACGCATTGTAGATGCGTTATCGGAAGCCCTCGTTAGTCTTGCTTCTCCTTATTTGTCACTCAGTCCTCATTTCCAAAGTGATTTTTCTAACAAAGAGTGAAGAAAAGGCTGCTTTCCAGGACGGAAGTACTTTGTGAAAAGTAGCCTGAGGTGTCGGAAATTTTCTGCTTCTATATCTATCCTTGTGACCATGTCACTAGTAAGGGTGCTGCAGGTAAACGTTTCATCTAGGATGACGTTATCTGCCTGATAGTCAGGGACCCGGACATTGGATAACTACTAAGGAGGTTGTCCTATCAACAGGTGCAAAGTACTGGCGCTGCTGTATTGTCATTTGGTGAATAGATTCTGGACCATGCAGAAGTTTCTGGTGAGACATCTCGATGCCATATTAGTGGGTAATTGTTACGGCTTAACATTATCATGTACTACACAAGAAATACTGTCTTTTTCTCTCTTGCTTTCCCTCGCTGTCCTGCTCTAACCAAGTCTGTCGACCTGTTCCGCAAATTCCAAGTCCTCAACATGAAATGTCCCCAGAAAAAACACGAATAAACCTAGAACCATATTCTTCAACGTAGACCCCTACTACCAACATCAAGAGTCTACTTACAACCTTCCAGAAGTTGAAACCCAATTACAGGAGATGAAACCGGACATATTCTTCCTAAGCGAAGCTGCATAGGGTCGACCACTTCCCTAGATGAGTTGATAATTAAAGGATACCCTAACTTAACATCTAAATCTGACCCTCAAGATCGCCATGGGCATGGAATATGTGCCTACATTAAAGATGGCTTTTCGCGTAGTAGGGATATCTCCAGTGCAGACCCTAATTTACCTTATATGTGCTTTCGGGTTGCACTTGCTTACACCACTGCATTTATACTTGCCCTCTATCGTCCCCACAATAGGGGAGTTACTATCTTTAAGAGCATATCTGAGAAAATTGACCACATACTGTCTGCTCATACTTCGGCTAACATCCACATTTGTAGTGACTTCAATGTACACGATGTGGAATGGCTGACCCGCTCGAACAAGACAGATGATAAGGGGAGGTTGTGTCATGATTTCACCATTGCCTATGACCACACCCAGATTGTTCACGAACCCACCCGTGTGCCCATACTTCCGCTCAGTACGCCAGCCTTCTAGACCTTTTTTCTCACAACTTCCCGTGAGCTATGTTCATGTTCCGTTCTGTCTCCACTGGGATGTACTTGGTTGTATCAGTGAAGATAAAAACGAAATGCAATACGTCTTTAGACGTACCACTCCATCGTAGTGTATATCGATACTCTTCAGCTGACTGGGATAGCTTCCGTAAATTTATATCTGATCTACCTCTGCATTCCATGTTTAAAAAAGATGTGTCCTCCATAGTATCAGACCTGATCGAATGGTTAATTATAGGCATAAAACGATTCATACCATCCCAAATAGTCCAACAAAAACCTAACAGCCAACCATGGTTCTCCCCATAATGTGCTGCGGCAATCACGGATAGAAATCACTTTTTCCATAGCTACCAAAGTAATAGATGCACTGAGACAATAGCTGCTTTCAGAACTGCCATCAACTACTGTAAAAGAGTAATAAAAAATACAAGAGAGCTATATGCCCAGTCCGTTAAATCCAAAGTAGCTGAGCAGCGGCTTGTTTCCCATCAATTTTGGCAAATAGCAAAAAAGATCCTGAACAGAAGTGTGCGTTCTATCCCAACCATTATCAATGAACCTGAGGTCATCTCGTCAGCATCAGACAAGACCAAACTATTTGCTAAGAACTTTGCAGCAAATTCTACCCTAAGCGACAAAGGCCATCAACTTCCCGTATTTTCTCCTATAACAAACAACACGCTATGCAACATACACATATGTGTGCCTGAGGTCGCCAAGCTAATCAAGAGCCTTGATTCAAGTAAAGCAACTGGGTTTGACTGCATTCCAATTATAGTGTTGAAAAAGCTTCGACTAGAACTAATCACATACTTACAAGACTGTTTAAGCGTTTCCTGAAGGTTAAGTGCTTCTCAACACCCTGGAAAACCTCACCAGTATGCCCTGTATTTAAGAACTCAGGTGATAAGTCATCTCCCTCTCAGTACAGACCAATAAGTCTCCTGTGTGTCATGAATAACCTTCTTAGTGACATGCAATATGGTTTCGATTCTGCTAGATCTACAGCAGATGTGCTAACGGTTATATCTGATAGGATTAGTGAATCCCTTAACAAAGGCTTCTTTTCTAGGGCAATTGCTCTTGATATATCTAAGCCCTTCGATAAGGTATGGCATAAAGGGCTACTACACAAGATTTCCAGCTACGGTATGTCTGGAAATGTTTTTTCAATCATTAAATCTTTGCTCTCTGATAGGCTCACAAGAGTAGTCGTTGATGAGCAGAAATCAGAGGCCCTCAGTATTAATGCTGGAATCCCTCAAGGGTTCCTCCTGGGCGCAACTCTCTTCCTGACCTACATCAATAATCTCCCAAAACACATACTTAAATCATTCGTTGTCATCTATGCTGATAACCCAACCATCTATGGATACACATCAAAGGCCGTAAATGACAAAGTTCTCTCTGATTCTCTCTCCTCTCATCTCGAGCGCGTGGTACAGTGGGGGAAGAGGTGGCTGGTTACTTTTAATGCATTTAAACCATTCCTATCTTTACATCATCTACGCTTTAATCCCCATCTGGCATCAGTTGAAATGGATTGCTCTCGTCTAGGGGAAGCTCCATGTTTTAAAAAGCTTCTGGGCTTGACCTTCACTCCTGACCTGAAATAGAACACGTACACCGTCAGTTGCCAAGCTCGCTGGAAAAAATTGTAGGATCTTTCTATCGCTCTAGAAGATATTTCACTACTGATGCAATTCTCTATCTATATAAAAGCCAAGTACGTCCAAGGATGAAATACTGCTGCCACATCTGGGCAGGAGCTGCTAAAAACAGCCTATCCTACTTGACAGAGTACAAAATAGCCTATCCTGCCTTGACAGAGTACAAAATAGGCTTCATGGCTTAGTGGGAGATGCCCTTTTCTCTTCCCTGCACCCTCTCTCCCACAGGAGAGACGTTGCAAGCCTGTCTTTATTTTATCGTTACTTCCATGGCAAGTGCTCGTCTGAGCTTTAATCTCCGGTCCTACCTCTCCAATCTTTCACGATAAATACCCGTCTAGCTGAAACTACAGTCAGTAAGTGTCCCCACTCTTTATTTGTGCCAAAACCAAAACGTAGATTCCATGAAGAAAGCTTCTTTCTTAGAAGTCAATGCCCGTGGAACTATCTTCCGTTTACCTGCTTCCCACCTGACTACAACCTTGCTGTCTTCAAGTCCAACATAAACAAATTTCTGATAAATCGCTCCCTTAAGTAATACACTTTATCAAATCTCCAATATTAACGTACTGTACACGAAATAACCCTTATCCTCGAGTGGCTTCCGGGCCTTGATAAGTGGTGACTACCTTGTAAAAAAAACATAGATAAAGTCCCATTATATATATATATATATATATATATATATTATTATTATTACATTTTCACCCCAAACAATGCATATTGCCACTTTTATGTAGGGTGCTACTATCAGGTACCTAAGTTCCAGCGGTACTATGTAGGGAGTTTAGCAGCAAGATGCCTGTGCACATTACACTTGAACTTTTGCATGTCAGTACAGTTGGAAAAGCATGAAACCGGAAGAGAATTCCAAAATCCTTTAGTTCTGTGGAAGAAGCTATTAGAGTAAAAGGCTTTCTTACATGTAGAGATTTCAACTGTGTAGGAGTGGGACTTTGCTGCTTGTCGGGTTTGTCGGGGGTATTTTCATCGAGGGGGTACAATGCTTGTAGTTCGTCAGAGCATCCACCATTAAAATCCTTGTAAACAGGCAGAGGGCTGCAACGTTTCCATCCATTTATGACCCCATTCCACTACAGACTGAAGATCTTCCTCCAGGATTTCGGTCATTATCTTAGATATGTGCTCATTAATTTCCCCCACGTGCCTGCTATAGAGCGTGGTGTCGTCGGCAAATATACCCATCTCAGAGACAATTTTTTCAGGTAAGATATTTAGTAATTTGAGAAATAATAAAGGTCCAAGGATCGATCCCTGAGTTACACGCGCATTTATATCAAATGTTTTGGACGTACGCCCATCGAGGACAACCTGGATTCTTCTCTCATTTAAGAAGAATCTAATTATTCTAAGCATTCGTCCAGTAATACGATAGGATTTTATTTTCATGAGAAGACCATCGTGCCATACCCTGTCAAAAGCATTAGATATATCTAGGGCTACTGCCCTTTCCTCCCCTGCCTTATCCAGTACTTGGTACATGTGCGTTAGCTATATCTTATTAACACAAATACTAAGCAATTACGCATTTTTTTTCATTTTAATATGCTTTCACAGAAATGTTTCTGTTATGTCAAAACAAACTATTTTCTTTACGTCACAAGTGTCACGCCCACACATTAATTCCATAGCTAATATAACATACTGACCTAACCGGTTAGGATTACATCACGACACGTCACGACTATTTACCTCACGACACGTCACGACTGTTTATCCTCACGACACGTCACAACTGTTTACCTCACTACACGCCACAACTGTTTACCTCACGACACGTTACGACTGTAGATGTGTGGATATCTCTTCTTAAATGCAACATTGCATTTAACTTTGCACAAATGACACAGTTATCGAGATTATCTGGCGCAGGTGTAATATTTCAAACTAATTTTGTGAAAATCGCAAGAGTATGGTTTTTAATTCTTAATCATCTTAAGTTATCCACAAACAAAAATGAATATACAATCGAACAACATTCACTTGAGAAACCCATTTTGCAATAAAACTAGATGTTTTGTTTTGTTTTTTGTTTTGTTTTTTGCACAATCTTCAAATCGCTTAAGAAACAGGTGCAAAGTCTCGGTTATGTAAAAAACTTTATTACGTATTGAATCATTCGATCTGCAAATATTTATAATTTAAATGAATACTTAAATCCACCATAAGTCATTTCGCAGCCCACTTTCATTTGTTGATGTCACTAATACATTGGATATACCACAGAGTGGTGTGAATTGATAAAATAATAAGGAGATTGCTTTTTTTTCATTCGGGAAATTGAAATAGCGGAAATAAAAGCAAGATCAGTTTTCTTCTACTAAAAATTTCTAACATATCTACTACTTGTGCCTATCCAGTGTTCCCGGGAGATAGTAGAGTCATCTTATCATTTAACTAGTAGTTCAACCGGCATTGCCCTGGTGTTTGGAGGTGTATACTGAGCAAAAGAAAAAGTCAATTTTTTTTAAAATTTGACCCCCTTATGACCCCTTAAAATTTATGGTTTTGCACTCAAATCAAGTTATTAAGTTTGATCCATGTCCACATCCAAAATTTTAAGTGTTTAGACCCAAAATTGTTGGATGAGTTTGGGAGAGTTCTCAAAGGTCAAATCGTTGAACTTTAACCCCTTTACAGCCAAATATCTGGCCGAAAACCGATCACATAGATTTTCCCAAATCTTAGTACCCTGTATTTCAAATTTCGAGTCTGTAAACTAAGAATTGATAGAGTTATTACGTAGGAAAATGTACACAGACAGATAGACAGACACACAGACACATATATAGACAGACAGACAGACACACAGACACGTTCAGTTTTATAGATATATAGATTGCTATTTTTTACACAAATTTAAAGGGAGTGTGATAAATAAAAATGTCGGAAAACGACAACTCTTACGATTATTCTAAAATTAAAATATAAGTCATCTTTTTGTTTATATCATTACCTAATAGTAAAAATCAGCTACAAATAAAAAAGGTAATATTACGCTTTTTTATGTTTAGAAATGTTTCATATTTTATGAGCTAACTTAGTAACTTTACATATGAATTATAGTGCAACCATTGCATTATAAATAACACGGTACGATAACAACATATAGTAAATTGGATAGACTGGAGCAAAGTTAGATTTTCAGAATAAAACAATTTGAGTCTGACGTTTAAATTCATAATTGTATCTTAGTTATACTATATAGGTTCTTTGTCACTATATCTATCAGAATCGCATGTAGATATGAACGAGGTTGCAAACAGAGAGAGTTGGTGGCGTTTCATTAGAGCGAAATATGGCCAGTTTTTTTATTCATCTAATTTCTCGAATCCACTCAACTGGGGGTCAACCTATATTGAACTACTGCACTATTGACAAAAACAATTTCCATAATTTTATCTGCGTTGAAAATTCTCCAACCGGATAATTCTAATCAATTCGATTAAATTTTGGACTTTTTTTTTCTAAAAATTTATTTTCACCTTTGATTCACCTTTGAAAGACTCTCCATGTAAGATGCAATTTTATGCCCGGTTCGTTTTTATAATGCTGTTTACATCTACATTTTTCACTTGTTTTTCTTTTAAGGGCATGTGCATTTTTGCAATTATAACTATAAGAAATTGCAGTTTAATTTGATATTGCAACCAGCAAATTCTAGCATTGCTAAAAATATAGTTTGCTGATTTCCTTCTGTCTTCTGATGAGAAGAATAGCAAGAATACCATTCTTTGAAACTCTGCGGAATAAAGACTTTTTAAATTGGAGTATTCAGTCGAACAATAAATTTGGTTGTAAATTTCAATTGACAGTTTTAATTTCTTTTCTATTATATATATATACTAGCGGGGGTACCCGGCGTTGCCCGAGTGTTTGTTTCCGGGACGGGGGGGGAGTTTTAAAAAATGTTATGGTAGGTAAGTAGGAAGGATCAAACCCGGAGTCATGGGTAAAAGTAGGAAAATAAAGTGTGAAAAAAAAAACATCTGCAACGTTAACAGTTCGGCCACCAAGAAAAGTCCATTCCAGTTGTTTAGGAAAAAAAAAACGACTACGGTAGGTCGGCGCGAACGTGAAAATATAAAGTGAATTGTCCAGCACGCTAACCACTACGCCACAGAGCACTGCAGTTTAGTTTAGTGATTTTAAATAACTTCACATGAAAGAACTACGAAGCCAAACCGGTGTCCTCTTCTCAACTGTTCCTTGTGAACGATCCCCAAACGGTGTTAAGTGGTGGCAGGGGGAGGAGGAATTTATTAGAGAGAAAATATTTTACCACTTCCATTGATCTTAACCGATTTTGGCCGTGACTTCTCAGCAGAAAAAGTATAGAAATGTAAGATTATCGAGGAATTTGAGAAATAATAAGCCTATAACACACCTCAGATATAGTTCTGCCGTTTGTGCATATTATATTTGCATGAAATATCTTGATTTTTAATCCTATTAATGTCAAAATCAGACGGGAAAAAATGAGTTCATTTTATTTATATAGATAGAGAGAAGAAAATATATATATATATATATATATATATATATATATAGTTCCAGTTAATTAGATATAAAATATCTTAATAATATTATCAGAATATGTATTTATATGACTAAATATCATTATTTAATCTAATATTTATTTGCTAGAGGAATAAATATATTTTTGATAGTTTAGTATATTATGTTTGTAACTTTTGTTTCGTAAATATATCTAAGAACATTTGATGGGGCTATAAAATATGATTAAATAACTAGTTCTTTTCATTATTAATATTTTCTAATCAACATCTCTTAGACTTTATAAATTACTTATTGCTTTTAATTTTGAACTTAAATACAAAACTTTCAGGAGTAAGGCTTCGATCCGATAAATCTAATATGGCACTAAAAATAGTTTCTTCTCATGTGCTCTGCATCCACCAGTTATTTTCAGACATATTTTTATATATCATTATGGCTTTTTTTACTAAAAAAAAATTCAGTTTCGTAATATCAACATTTTTCATTCATCATATTCTTTTTATTGAAAGGAAAACTCTCTCCAACAATTCCTTTTTTGAGGAGCATGCTTACGTCTTTGTTTAGAGAATTTCATCGATTCAACGAAATACCTGTAAGATATAATATATAAGCGAGTGATTAAACTACTGTAAGTGTGAAATAAATAGATCTCCTAGTTTCTGAGTGATTACCAATATTATATATATATATATATATATCATTTATAAACAATTTTAATACAACACATATATATCTATAGCACATTTGCATGGTTTATTTGTTTGATTATCATGTCTCCTTCTCCAACATCAGGGGTCTACGTTTCAACCTTCCAGATGTTGAACCCCAATTACAGGAGACGACACCGGACATATTCTTTCTATGCGAAACTGGAATAGGGCCGACCACTTCCCTAGATGAGTTCATAATTAACGGATACTCTAACTTAACATCGCAATCTGACCCTCAAGATCGCCATAGACACTCTAAATATCCAAACTAACGTACTGTACTTACAATAACCTTTATCCCTGAGTGGCTTCCGGGCCTTGATAAGTGGTGACTACCTTGTAAAAAAAACAAAATCTTACACGTGTCTCGTTGAATGATATATCAAACAAATCATCAGAGACCCATACAAATCTATAAAAGGTTGCTTTAGAATAGAACCAAAGGTAGTCGAAGATTAGGAATTCTTTTAAAGTCAAAAGATTTGATTTTTCCCCCTTTTTATTTTTTCTTTTCCCTCTGTTTACTCTAGATCATGTTTCGTAATCTCTCATCCACTGTGCCTGTCGTCTTTCCCTACTTGGTCTCCGAGGTGTCTCGCAATCCTCCCGCTGCACATCGCTTTCCATCGTTTCATTTTCTCCTGGCCTGATATCAAGAATATGTCTCGGTACTCCGTCTAACGCAATGTTGTTGCTAGTATTATTCCCGGTTACGTGTCCTCTGCTCCACTGTGTGGTACATCGTGCCCCGGTGGGCCTCACCCATACTTCATCATTGAGTTTGTTGCCTCCGTCTCCCTGCTTGCTGGCTCAACTTTAGGATGCGCCCAGGAGTGCTTGAATATTGACAAGCCTGGAACTGTCCCTTCCTGTTGCCGTGATCTTGGTGACATATTGTACCATTCAAAGAAAACTCCTGCATCAGCTCAGCCAGTATCCCGACCCTGCGCTTCACTAGCTTCTCTGCTGCCCTGTTTGTCCTTATCCTTTTGTCATGTGAAATCATCGATTCTAGGCAAGTAAACACAGTGGGAGAGTCTGTTTTCACACAGATGTTGCACAGGCCCCATTCTCAGGCCAGATTCACTATTTCAGTAACTCCATCCAATTCTGCTACATTGATGTGGCTAGCATCCTTCTTCCTTACCCAGTCCGCATCCTCCGCGACCACTCCACCCAATTCCAAGACGACCCCTGTTGCAATACTGCTTGCATCACACCACACGACTCCATCCAGTGTTCGCGGCAGGTTCCAAATTCCCTGAACTGGGTCTTGCCTTTCTACTTCTTTCAGGGCCTCTTCAATCAAGGCGGTCGTTTTTCCTCCCACTTTATCATCCCATCCTCTACCTTCTGCATGCCTCAATGTAGCTGCACGCTGGTCTAAGCCAGCCATCAATAATACCCAATAAGTCTGTCGCATATCGAAAAAAAAGCTCCCGCTTGTTGAGCTCTTCTTTCATTTGTGGGATCTCGTTTCCCCTTCGAAATTCCAGGCCACCCGACGCATTTTGTTTCAGCTTTAGTCCCAAAGCCGCAGTTCCATCCAGTTCTTCCGGAGCCTTGGTGTCCAACCCGAACTTCTTCAAGTGAACCAAGACCTCTCCTACAGTCACCAGAGTTTCATTCACGAGGATGTCGTCAATATATGAGCTCATGGAGCCATCTCATTTCCCCATTCTTTCTAGAATCTTCCTAAGAATGGTTGACATGATCTTGGGTGCTGAGTTCAGCCCGAACCCCACCCTCGTAAGGCAGTAGGTTCTGCCTTTATATCTGACCAACTGATACGTCCAGAGTTTCTTGGTAACGTGGAGATGCAAATAGGCAGGTTTTAGATCGACAAACTTAGAGGCACCGTTCATTTGCCTCCATTCTTTGATGGTCTCACTGCATATATCTATAGCGTCACCCCTTTTGTTGTTTTATTTTACTTCATTCGAAGTTCTCAGAATTCAAGGGGCCCACAACATGTGGCTAACACTTGAAATCTATATGAGATACACAAATATTCCAATGTTCCATTTAAGTTCTTTATTTCTCAAACACTGAGTTAGTAAAGAAATTGAGAACATAATTTTCCTCTCCCAAATTAACCATTTTTATATATTGTAGTATACCTTTCGTTTTGGTCTCTTGGTCTTACTGGATTCCAGGACAAGAATTTATCTAGTCTGGTGGAGTATCCAGCTTCATGCTGTTACTTGAGGTAATATCACTTGGAGAAGGTGCACCATTCCTCATAAAAGCTAATGTGGCTTAGCCATAATGAGGAGATCTTATTTGGGCAGCGAATACTATGTGAGTGTGAATATTTGGTCAGGGTTTACTTCTAGAGAAAAAGTATCCTCATGCAAGGTTGTTCTGACAAACCCCTGTCCAGAGAGACCTTAGACACTCGAGGATAGTGTTAAGTAGGCATTCAAGTTAACTCTCGGAAATCTAGTACTGGTCTGACCTTTCATTTTGTTGGTTGCAGAACGGCAATTAATGGCAAGATACCCGATTCGATGTCATTCGTCCACAGCAACAGTATTCCCTCCTCAATCCATCTGTCAACCTCGTTCAAAATACTTTCTTGCTCCTCCTTTGAGCGATTTATCGTAACATGCCACCCTATTTGTTAGCATCGGTGGTTCATTCTTCCATGCTCACTCCACTGTCCACTGAGTTCCACCTAATTTCGCTTTTAAATCCGGATCATCGAATTCCATTTCTTTTCTCCAACCTGTTTCATTCCTTCATTGCTTTGTTACTGCACACCTCGCTGGTCCGAACCTCACGCCATTACTGCCGACTGTAATACCTCCAAGTCGGCATATTACGTCCATTCCGATAATCGTTTGGACGCCAGGCACCAGGTGATCAGTGACAACTGCATGGACTCACATCCGGTGATCCTCAATTTCAATTGTGACAGTCCTCTTCCCTGGACATTTAACTCGTGACCCATCGAATGCCACTACTTTACTCTACCCTCTCCATCCTCTGACAAGTAGTGGTAAAGCCAGTGTCGATCAAGGCCACAGCTTCTGTCCTTCCACAACGATTTCACGCTTGGGCATCTGCTGCGAGAGCGCTATTATTCCCAAGCCGGGGCAGCAGCTGGAGCTTCGGTCCCCCTTGACAGTTTCCCGGACTCTAGAAGTTAACTGCCATGTGACCACTCTGATTACACCTGTAGCACACAGTCCTTTCCAATAACTTCCTGCACTCTCTCCACAGGTGCGGGTCCCCACATTCGAAACATGCGCATCGTGGTCTCAGGTGGCTTTTGCTCTCATCCTTCCGCGCTGTTGCCACCGTTCCTTCGGCCCCAGAGGGTTGGGTGGTTACTTATATTCTTGCAGTTGGGAGCAAATCACTCACCCCCAAAGTCTCGATACCTGGTAACTGCTACAACCTCTTGGAAATCTCCTCCGGGAACCCGGTAATAAATGCCATCTTTGCTACGTGCTTTGCTACTTGTCTCCGATCCCCCGTCCACCTCTTCTCTTTCAATTTGTTGTACGCCTCGAACGGCCCTTCCGCAAATGCCTGGATCAATCTGGCTGTGATCTTAGCATCCTCCTGTTCACGGGAGCTCAGCTCCAAATATAAGGCTAGCGCATCACCCTCCAATCACAACGGTATCACTGTGGCAACGTCGCCTATCTTTAGGAGCTTTGTCACTAGGTCAACTTTCTTTAACCAAGCTATCACATCGCCTTCGCCACTGAACGGCTTTATCATGTTATTCAGGCCCGTAGCCATTGCCGAAATAGCTTGAAGTGTTCTTTGTTTAGGACAACAAAATTAAAGAAATAAAAAAAAAGAATTCGTCTTTCCAATCCAACAGTCGCCGGGTTCGAGATCACCACTGTCATCAACCTTCGTCTCTCTACCTTGCCCCGACCTAACCTGTCAAATCCTTTTATACATGTCTCCCGCGTGATTTCGTGTGATTTCGCGTGACTTCCACTAGAACACACCTTTTAAATCTATAGGCGTCATCTTGATTTCTCTCTCTTTTTCGCCCAACCTCGCCCGACACACACGCTGTAAGACTTCTGTTCGTTTGATTTTTCCCCTTTTTATTTTTTATTTTCCTTCTGCTAACTTTAAACAACAGTAGTACTAGAAACAGTTATAGTAGTATCATCTGTATGCGTATATATGAAAAAAACAGATAGGCAAAAATGAGAACAGACAAACAAACGTGTCCTGATAGTATATTGATGAATGTTAGCCGGACGTTCAATGAGAAGAGAATATTTTGATTACATGATACTCGGCTACTGCGCGTATTTTGCGAAATAGTCGATATTATAATAAATTAAAAATATTCTTTCTTTGTTATGTAATAAAGTATGATTGTGGTTACCCCGCCAAACGTTTTAAAGAAAATCTGTTCGACTTTTTCACACAATAATCTTAAGGTACGTACAGACGAAAACAGATTTAAAGTGTATAACGTAATTTTCAGAGATTGTATGCCAATATATAATTTCTCTCAAATATTACTTTATATTCTTACAGTTAATTTTATCAAATTTAAGAAAAGTTTGGGCTATATTTTTTTAGATTAAGTGTATCTTTATACGCGAATATATGGTAATATATATTAATTCGTATACCATATGTATCTGTTTCTAATCTACCTGTCTTCGTCTCTTTCTCTCTCTCTATCTCTCTCCCTCTCTTATATATATATGTGTGTGTGTGTGTGTGCGTGTGCGTGTGCGTGTGTGCGTGTGTGTGTGTGTGTCAGTCCCATTAAGCAACTCATTTCTTATCGTTGAGCACTTTCAGTTGAATTAAGCGTGACAATTTAGCTATTATGCATAGATTGTCCTATACCGATTAGATCACTGTGACTGACGTAAATAACATTTAACAAATAAAATGTTTAAATTCAACGTTATTTCTCGGGGTTAATAATAGCCGATTGGATACGGTCTTTGCTAATCGAGCCAGAGATGTCTCGTGTTGTCGGGTTCGAATATGTCGACTGGTGTTAATCGTGACACCCTGCACTGAAGATTTCCGAAAGGATGAAACACTAGTGTCTTTAGGTATTTATTATTATGGTAAAAAATAATTATATATATATATGTATATATATATATATATATATATGTGTGTGTGTGTATGTGTTGTTTTGTGAACAGAATTGAAGTGACTACTTACAACTAATTTTGTGATGAAAAACTTCGTTAAAGCCATTAATAAAACAACGCCAGGTTTCAAATATATTTGTTAAAAAATAAAGTAATCGTTGTGACCGAGGTTCAACTGAAAGAGGGAGTATTGAATGGAACTCAGATGAGGATGCTTGTTGAAGATGATGCTTTTGGAAGATTACTTAAATGCTCTCAAAAAAAAGAGCATGACGATCAGTCAACGATGTATATAAAAATTTTCCAGGAATTTTGCAATTAGCTTATTACAAGGATATTTAGAAGATATAACAGACATGTTGAAGCAATTTAATAAACATGGAGCTTAAATGTCACTGATGATTCATTTCTTCTATTAAATCCTAGGTTTTTATCTAACAACATAGACGAATTCAGTGACGAACACGGCGAACGTTTCTAACAAGATATGTGCTGTCGAAAGGAGACTACAAGGGAAGTTTAACCATAATGTGGAGGGACTATTGTTGGAGTTTGTAGAAGGAAAATGAAGATGCTAAAGGCAAAATAACGAGAGAGCAAAGTCCAGAAGCATTTTTAATAACATTATTTCTGCTTGCCAGATACTTTCTTTTCCACATTTATTATAATAAAAAAATGTTTAGTATTTTCGTACCTTTATTCCACTGGTATACATCTGTAAATGGGCGGGGAGCCATTTTTGACGAAATTGAATTTTAAAAAAATTCCATATTTATATAATGAATCATAACATTTAAGTAAAAATGGGAAAAATTAACATTCCTCAGAATGTAAACATATTCAAGCTCTACTGATAGTAAAATCGGTTTCAGCATCCTCAATATAGTATAATTTCATGCAGCACATTGAAGATGCAATTTGGCTGTTTACCAGTATTATCGATCTGTCTGTATCAGTCTGCTCACATCTACTTTGTAGTGTATTTCATAAAACACAAACACACTTTTATACTTTGCACTGGCCTTCGGGGCACTCACACAGTACGAAAGAATCACGGGGGCTAAGATAAACCGCAACAAGTCGGTAGGACTGCGGTTGGGCGCATGGAGTGGCAACGCAAACCTCCCTGCGCCCTTCAGATGGACAGATGGCCCTCTCCGGATCCTCGGCGTGTGGTCCGGACCGGGTCTCCAGCTTGACAAGAATTGGTTGGAGGTACGGTAAAAGATGGAGGCTGCAGTCAATTCGTGGCTTCCTAGGAAACTTTCCTTAAAGGGTAGAGCTGAGGCGTGCGCCACTTACGTCTTTCCTCTCATCCTTTACCGACTGGCCGTACTTCCCCTGCCTGAACAACACCTAAAAGCTCTTGTCGAACTCTTGTCCTCGCTCCTTTGGGACAGAGGAAGACACTGGGTGAGCAGACAGGTCTGTATTCAACGTCCGTGTGAGGGAGGTTTGGGAATGCCGGACTTGAAGTGTCATCGAGATGCTGAGAGGCTGGCCTTCCTGAGCCACTATATGCAAGATGACCAACCGTGGCACCCTGTGGTTACTGCCGCCTTCCCCGACCTCGTTCTCGACCCTTCCATCGAGAGCCGTCGCAGGCCGCGGGGAGAATCTGCCTACATGAAAGAGTGCCGAGCCGCGCTAAAACGACTACCAAGGTCCAGTGACCTTGTGACTGCTACCCGTAAGGAACTCCACAGGGATCTAGTGAAGGGGGCCGCTGACGACCCGCTATGCGCGCGTTTGGGGTGGCAGCAGAGTGAGATCCGCTCCGCGTGGAGTTGGGCGCCAGGTTCGAATCATCTGAACAATTCGGAGTTCTCTCTGACCTGGCGATTGGCCCGAAATGCACTTCCACTCAACAACATACAATGCGGTTCCGGGTTTTTGGAGTCGCCTGATTGTCCCCGTTGTGGGACAACGGCCGTAGAAACTACGGATCATGCTTTCTTCGATTGCCGCGAACTCCGCCAGTACTGGTCGTATGTCAGCAGAGTGACGGCTCGCATCGATCCTGAGCATCCTCGCCCAATTACTGTATCCAATGTTGTGGACAACGTGAGGCCGCCGTGGGACCGGGAAAGACAAATGGTCTACGTTACGATCCTGGCCCTGGCGAGAATGGTGATTTGGACGTCGCGTCTGCAAGGTTGCCGGGGGGTGTTGTCTTTTTCTTATCAAGATCTTATCGCTTTCTTTAAACACCAACTACGGGTGAAGATCAGATGTGATAGAAGAAGGCTGTATCGCGCGGCATTTGACAGAAGATGGATACATGTGGCAAGTATGTGTGTACGAAGAGGAGCCAAATTTGAATACGTGTTCCCCGCCTAGGTGTGGAACGCGCAGTTCTGTAAAGTAAAATTAAGCAAGTAGTCTCTCAGCTAGCTGAGTGTGTGTTCCATCCCTCCCCGATTAGGAAGCCTCCAAGATCCCCATCCCCTCTTACCTGCAATTTTTGTTTTCACCCCTTCCTTTAAATTTTACCCATCTTGGAGAAAAAGAAATACAAACTAACCTCCATCCCTTACCCACAAAAATTTTCTTTTCTCCATTCACCCCCATCTAGAGGGCATCCCCACCTAGAGACTGACCCGCAGAAGCGAGGTTCCTTTTACAAACCTAGTGGAACGAGCAGTCCATCAACTAGACGGGGTTGGGAGGGTCCTACTAATCACCTTTTGTTTTTTCTTCCCCCGCCCTCGACACAAATGAATTATTGTACCATTTTATTGTTATCTTTTTTGTTTTTACACGTCAATAAAAAATGTTTTAAAAATTGGGAGTTACTAGGACGTCCCCCAATATGAAAGGGTGAATGCGGTATTATGGTGAAAGAAGATACTAGCTGGGAGAAACTTTTGACTTTGTTTAGTTCTGGAGTGACAAGGATGACCAACGACCCCCAAAATCCCCCCTTTTGAGTTGACCATGTGCCTAAGTTTTTTGTTCCTCGTTAATTTTGACTGTATTTTTTAACATGAATAAAAGATTTAATATCTCAAAGTGTAGTATCTGTTCCGGCAGATACTGCAAGCTTTGACTAGCAAAGACCAGATGTGGGGGCAACCCCACATGCCTGACCTTTAACCAGCTCCCATTTCCCACCTCTCGGGAGCTGGTCCCCTTTTTCCCTTCCCCCTCCCTTCACTCCTCACATTAAAAATCGGCCTTGTGCCTAATTTGCCCGGTGGGGGAGCAAATAAATACCATCTGTTCCGGCAGATACTGCAAGCAAAGACCATATGTGGGGCGACCCTATATATAAGACCTTGTTCAATGTAGGGGCAACCCTTCATACCAATTGTCAATATCCAGCTCCCTTACTCCCCGGGGAGTTGGTCCCCATTTCCCCTTCAGTCCTCACATTAAAAATCGGCCTTGTGCCTAATTTGCTCGGTGGGGGAGCAAATAAATACCATCTGTTTCGGCAGATGCTGCAAGCTATGACTAGCTATGACTAGCAAAGACCAGATGTGGGGGCAACCCCACATGCTTGACCTTTAACCAGCTCCCATTTCCCCCCTCTCGAGAGCTGGTCCCCTTTTTCCCTTCCCCCTCCCTTCACTCCTCACATTAAAAATTGGCCTTGTACCTAATTTGCTCGGTGGGGGAGCAAATAAATACCATCTGTTCGGGCAGATACTGCAAGCTATGACTAGCTATGACTAGCAAACACCAGATGTGGGGGCAACCCCACATGCTTGACCTTTAACCAGCTCCCATTTCCCCCCTCTCGAGAGCTGGTCCCCTTTTTCCCTTCCCCCTCCCTTCACTCCTCACATTAAAAATTGGCCTTGTGCCTAATTTGCTCGGTGGGGAAGCAAATAAATACCATCTGTTCGGGCAGATACTGCAAGCTATGACTAGCAAAGACCAGATGTGGGGGCAACCCCAAATGCCTGACCATTAACCAGCTCCTATTTCCCACCTCTCGGGAGCTGGTCCCCTTTTTCCCTTCCCCCTCCCTTCACTCCTCACATTAAAAATCGGCCTTGTGCCTTATTTGCTCGGTGGGGGAGCAAATAAATACCATCTGTTCGGGCAGATACTGCTAGCAAAGACCAGATGTGGGGTGACCCCACATATAAGACCTTGGTCAATGTGGGGGCAACCCTTCATACCAATTGTCACTATCCAGCTTCCCTACTCCCCGAGGAGTTGGTCCCCATTTCTCCTTCACTCCTCACTTTAAAAATCGACCTTGTGCCTAACTTGCTCAGTGGGGGAGCAAATAAATACCTCAAATTGTAGTATCTGTTCTTACAGATGCGGCACTTCCATTTTTCGTTCTCTTTTAGTGGAGGAGAAATCTTTCACGACTGAGACAATGTTTATTTTTGTACCTTTTCTCCACGTTAAAAAACGACCCTGGTGTCTACCTCTGTCCCGTGGGGAGGCATTGTAAATAGGTACAACTAAACTCTGACTAAATATTCCAAATCACATTATTTGAGGCCCAAATAAATCTTTTCGGTATGGCTAACAGTGGCTAATACGAAAAGTACTGCACTTTCGTCAAGTTATGTTGTCTATACAAAGAGAACGAAGCTTCATACTCAACAAGGCTAAATGGATTCTTGTCCTGAGATCCTGTAAGACCCAGATTTACACTATGACATATTAAAGTGGTCAGTTGGGTAGAGTAAAAATAATGTTCTTAAATTGTTTACTAACTACACTGGACATTTAGATGTAAATGTGTTTTATGGAAAATTCGAATGTCTATATAGCTTTTACAGAAATCAGTTGTTAGCCCGTATGAAGTGGTCCACTTCATTTTTAAGATCTTCCTCTGAAGTTATATATATTTAACAACAAGTAGTTAATAAATCATGTAAAAACACTTTGGAAAAGAGTTAAAAACATATTAAATTTTAAAAAGGAAGCGTGAAATGAGTGGATAGTCCTTAATCCGCCGAGTTTCAAAGAAATACGTTCCTTCTCATCAGAGGGTAGGAATTAGCAAAATGCGGGATCCGATTTTGCTTGCAGATGTATTTAATGGAACAACAAGTAAGTCATAGATCTTACTTGGTAACAAATAGTGACGCAGAGGGAATAGGGTGAAGAAAAAGGTGATTTCATGTGAGTGGATAGTCTGGTGAAAAGTAAAATGTCCAATAACGGTAAAATCCAAAAATCCATATATATATATATATATATATATATATATATATATATATATATATATATATATAGTAAGTTATAAAATGTATATGGCGATTAAACTACACTGAATATTCAGTCTATGCGATGTAATTATTTCCAATCGCATCTGATCTTTACTTTAAGATGATGATTAAAGTAAGCGACCAGATCCCGATCCGAAACATATCACACACCATAAACAACGTCAAGGCGTGTAACGCACGTCACTAATCTAGCTACTGTTAGAATCGCGAGAAACACCAACCGTTTCTCCCTAGTAAATGGCGGGTTCATGTTGTCGACGACCTACGCCAAATCAAGTGGCACCAATCGCTCGGGGTCGATGCCAGCCGTTATCTCTCCGACATACTCCCAGAGACTCCAAAGTCCACTGCAAAGGAAGAATGCGTGATCCCTTGTCTCGTCTTGATTTTTATTGCCGTGCGGCAAGAATGGAAGGTATTCATTCCTGCTTCTGTATCTTGCGAGCTTGTCATAGAGTGGCAGTGCATTCCGGACAAGTCTGCATTAAAGAAAATTCAGAATTATTTAGGTAGCTTCTGGTTGGCGCCCAATTCCACTGCGAGAGAACCTCCTCCCTCGATATGCGTAGCCGCTCAACTAGCGAATCTTTTGCGGTCCCCAGCACTAATTCCGGAAATAGTTCCTTACTACGCCGTGCAAAGTCACTGGACCCCGCCAATACAATAAGGGCGGTCCGGTATTCGTTGAAGAAAAGCGTCTCTCCGCCCGTTCTTAGACGACCTTCAGCGGAGTGATAGAGTATGAGTCGAGGAAATGAGTACTCTACTGCAGGAACCCACAGAAAATCTTCAAGTAAAGTCCGACTCTGAAAGCCAACCTTTAAGTGTGTCGATGACAGCCAGATCGGGCATCTCCAAGCCTCCCTCGCTAAGCTTTCGTGTACATACCTGTCTACGGACAAATAGCTTTTCCCTATTTTCCAAAGAAGCTTGAAAAAGAGTCGCTCAAAAGCCTTAAGGCGGTCCGCAGGCAGAGGAAGTACAGACATCCGGTACATAAACACTGGAAAGACTTAAGTCCTGCACGCCTCTGCACTATTCTTGAAGAAACATTTTCCTACGAATCCAAGTCCCAACAGACGATTCGATCTTAGTCTGTACCTTCGACCAATTCTTATCCAGCTGGAGGCTCGATCTAAACCATACGCTGAGAATCGGAACCGGGCCGTCGGTTCAGCCGAAATCACCTGGAAGGGTGTTTGCTCCTGACCAGGTTCCCAACTGCAGGCCAACGGACTTGCTACAGTTGACAACGGCCCTTGTGACGTCTTCATACTCAATGATCGTCTTCATCACCGGATTATGTCGATACGTCTTGAGACGAATACGGTGATGTCATCGGCGTACGCAGACACCTTGGCACATTTGCCGCCAGGTAGAGCTATGCCGTGCAGGACGCACCGACCGAGGGACTCCAAGGGACTCCGGCATCCTACCATTACGATAGGATTACGATAAAGAACAAAGAGCCACTTGCGGAAGTCCGAACCAAAGCCGCCAGTATCTAACAGATTCCAAGAAACTATAGTCGACCCTATCGAACGCTTTGGACTAATCCAAATTGATCAGCGGGATTCCTGTATTGTTTTGTACACCCTCTAAGATCGTGCGAACAAGTGCAAGTTGCTTTGAATCGATTGAACTTCACAGCGTAGTTCTGATCCGGTTCGATCAAGTCTCCGATAATAACTTGCTGTCGGTTTGCATGAACGCGGGACAAAATCTTCAACTGTGTTTAGCAGAATGATGGGCCTATAATCATCTAAATCCCCCCCCATGTAGATTTCTTTCATTCGTTAATGTAACCACTCCTTTATACCTGCTCAGGGATGGATCCATGAGTAACCAAGTGGTTAAACACATCCTTCAGAAGAGGAATAAACATAGGTGACAGCCTCAATACAGGTCGTATGGCAGACCATCGAGCCCTGGAGATTTATAGTCAACCTGCCTCAACGCAGTAATGACTTCACGCCCCGCTCGGGCCGAAGGAAGGTGGGGTGATCCAGCTAAATAGCTGGCAAACTCCTGGTTGCGGAGTCTGAGTATTTGGATGAAGCGATCCTGCAAATGTTGCCGAAACACATTGCAAATCTCTCGAGTTGATACATAAGTACATCCTTCTAGCTTTTTCACTTTCCGAATGTACCCAGCCGATCCAAGGAGTAAGACTGCCTCACGCTCAACAGCGTCAACGTTAACGGCTTCATTAGAGACTCTTTTTAAGCTAGCCCTAACTACTTCACCTCCATATCGCTCGTTATTCAAGCGATGTAGGTCCCCCTTAACTAACGCTATCTCTAGCGGATCCGCCAGCCACCACCCGGGTCAGCCTATCGTCTGTGCTTTTTCATCCGACACCTAGATAAAGTGAGATTTCGGCTATATTGGACGCAAAAACACCTAATAGTGGCCTTAAGCTTAACCCACCAGCTACTCCCGGTAACCGCCTTCACTAACTCCCTCTGAATTAGTGCTGTCAGCTGGTTCCAGAAGTCGGTCATCTCCAGCAAGGAGGCGTTTAACTTCCAGTGCCCAGCATACCTTGGCCTATTACCTACCTTCAAACGGGTCAATTAAACGTGGAACAAGATAAAAAATCTGTCGCCTCTTCTAACTAACGTTTTGTCCAAGAAGGTGCTCGAACAGAAGGCCACACTATTCTACCACGTGCACATTTCCCTCCTTAGGTTATTCAGACGGAATCTATCAACAAGATCGCACGAAGCCATCAAGTAAGACAGACTGCTTACACACCTCCACGACCCTCTAGTACGATGACCTTATCTATATTTGAGTCTAGGATGGTATTCCACCCTCCCCCCCATTAAAACTGCCCGCTCAGGGCCCGAGAGAAACACCTCCACACGCCGAAAAAAGGAACCCTCTCGCTAACAATATTAGGCGCGTAAACTGCCATAATCCGGAACTTACCGCTTTTAACGGCAACATCGACCACGACCAGCCTTCCATGAGCGTCCGCGTGAACTACAGTAAACCTTACAGATAGAATACGACTCACTAACACAGAAACCCCACGGCTACAAGATTTGCCATATGCTGACTACACGTAAATGTCACTCGTCAGAACATCACAATTCCCGTCAGAAATAAAATGGGTCTCCTGCAAAGTAGCTATATCTACCTCAAGGTCCAGGAGACCCCTAAACACGCCAGCAACCTTGCTTCGGGATCTCTTGCCCCTCGTATTAAAACTAGCTAGTTTTAAGTCATTGTATCCTTAACTAGTAATATTTGCCTAACGCGAGTCTAAAGTCTCTGTGATTAAGGACTCCATATGACTGACCGATGCTGCCAATAAACAACTCGTTTGAAAACTTACCTCCTTGAGTCAGCCCCTCCCCATCCAGGAAGAAGAGTTAACTTTATGGCTCTATAAATGATGGCTGAACGTAAAATAGGGACCCTCCATCCACATTTGGCTTCGATCTGACTCAGTTATGGATGATCCATTTCGACCAATTTTAGTCCTGGTATGGCTTCCCTTGTCTTAGTAAGCTTTCTCCATAATGCCCCTTTTCTAACGAAGGTTATTAGAAACGGGGCATCACAAATATTGCTTGAGTTTTCCACTTTCTGCCCTTTCACTTGCGTAAACTTCTCAAATTACCCCAGACCCCTCCGTTGACTTCCATTCGGTTCAGTTTGTAACTGCGACCCATCAATTTCGCAAATCCTTTCACCGGGCAGGAACAGGCTCTTTCTTGTTCTTTCTGTCCTGACCGGTTTTACTTGAGGGTTGCTAAGCCCCTTCTTTTCCGGGGTCTTGATCTCTTAGGTTTCTATCTCAGGTATAAGTGTGGGGGTATTACAAGGGGTATTAACATCCATGGGATTTTTTGGTTGGGGCTAAGATGGTGGTTGAGCAAAGTTTATCTGGTCCTCTTTTTCTGTTGCACTGTCCTCGTCTCTGTTTCCTCGAGTATTTTCCAGCCTCTCCTTCGAATTATGGAGGCAACTTCCTTTTTGTTCCCCACTTTTTCTCCTTTGAAGCTTTGGCTGCCACTGCTGTTTACTCCGCCTTATTTGCCTTTTCTCACCACTGTACTCCAGGTGGTAATTTTTTTTCTTTTGGGGTCTTGTTCTCTTTCTCCACTTCTCTCTCTTTCCTCGGGGAGTAGCTGCTAGTTGAGTTGCAGAAAGGCTTTTGGGGCAGGTCCTCGCCATATGCCCCGGTAGCATACAGTAGCAGTAGTGGGACCTTCTTCCTTTTATTATTATTGAATAAATAAACAGATATCGTTTCCAAAAAGATCGTACATGAAATAATTGGATTCTGTTATATTTCACCCTATGTAAACTTGATAGTTTCACAATAATTAATCCTTCACATTTTCCATATATAGCTCTGGGTAACAACACTTATTGAGCTTTCATAACTGCAATGCTCCTTGCTCTTATAGACTTTATCTATAGCACTTTATAATATATATATATATATATATATATATATATATATATATATACATACACACATATATAGATAGATAGATAGATAGATAGATAGATAGATAGATAGATAGATAGATAGATAGATAGACATTGTCTTGGGAAATTGTGACAGCAAGAATAGAACTAAACGAAGTGCTACTTAAATGTTAAATGGGAAAATCGTTTGTATTCATCCCTTTAAGAGGCTCACATTGACAGGCTATAAAATCACCTCGTCATTGTATAAGAGCGAATCGTCCATACATTCAAATACCAAACAATGAAACCAATTGAGCGAACAGAATAGATGACAATTATCATGACGGAAAAGATGGTGACTTTGCAAGCGGGCTCTGGGGATGACCATAAAGTGTATCATGGAAGAGGCCCCAATTTTGAAGCTTCGGGTAGTGTTGAATTACTCTACGGGATATTGTTCCAAGGTTCACTAATATTTATGGATAGTATCTCTTAGAGACTAATTTATGGGCTATCTATAATTTTTGCGAATATTAAATTACTTCAGATATTTTTGTGTCCGTCTCTCCGTCACAACACTATCCTGGCTACTATATGAAATCACGTCTAATAGCGAATTGTGGGGAGCTGAGTAGCGAGATGTGTGCTCAAATTACAATTTATAATTATGCCATTCTGATTTTTTTAGATAAGATATGAATGTTTCTATTGTTTTAGTTACTCGAACAATTATTCTCATCATCATCATATTGACACAACTTTTCGGTCGTTGTAACCTACGACCTTCATTAATATTAACAATAAGCATATATATTCCGTGAAATCGAGTCATAGGAAAGCCTTAAAAATATCTTAATGACCCCTGACGATTGGACTGTCTTTATGATTTACGGACACACCCTCAAACACATGGTCCGAATTCTTGCAATGCAGAGCTAACCCCTCTTTTCCTTAGTAGAGAAAAAGAAACATCAATTAATACCCGTGGAAGGTCGCAGATTACAACGACCGAAACGTTGTGCCCAAACCATACAAACATATAATCATGCATATCAGAACAGGGCAGACAATTTCAAAGTCTAGCAGCCTGAGGGGAGGAAACAACTCTTAGACTAAGAGGTTTTCCGACATGTAATACCTCAGCAATGAAGGGGTGCCATTTCACTCGTTGCCGGATTACGTATGTCGATTACTTACAAATGCTATGAGTTCATCAGAGCACATTCGACAAAAAGTCCTTGTAAAATAGACACACATGTGACTGCAGCGACAAGAAAGCGGTTATCTCTACCTTAAACGGTACATTTCGCCCGATGAAGCCTTCGTGTCATATAATGTGAAATGTCGATCTCTCCGTACGTGTATGTTGACTTTATGCTACTTAGTATAGATGTTTTCGATGTATTATATTTTTGCTTGTATAATTTCAAAGGTTTTATCCACTTTTATTTCTTATATTTAATATTCTACCTCATCCATAACTGATGAATATTTAGTATTATTCACAAGTCATGTACTTTTATCGATAATAATGATTGAATATTTACATCAAACAGAAATATTGTAAAATATTTGGATGTAAATTAAATTAACGTGTTATTTAAAAGGGTTGGAAAAGTTAGACACAATGCTTACATGAATCATATGCTATTTTTTTTATCTAAACCAATTTTATGCGTACACACACCTATACATATTCAAGCACGTCTGATTGCACACGACAGAGTTATTCTTTTTCCCGATTTTTCTGGATATCTTTTCGATTCGGCGAGCGGTCTTTTTTATTTCAGTCAGAATTTTGTACAAAATGACGCCCAAAATTTGATGTTCAGCCATATTCTACTCAAGCGCTTTCTATCGGTGCGTCCGATTATCATCAGGAGCGGTCACTGTTATTGTTGTTGTTGTTGTTGTTGCTATTTTCTTTTTCTTTTCCTTTGAGGCTTAGTGTATTTAGATTTTCTTTTTAAGGTGGGTGCAGGATGGTTACGATTTTTTTTCTTTTTTGTGGTTTCTTTTTAGTTATTTAATACTGTTAGTATATTTGTACCGATGTTAAATGAGATCCGGTTAAAAAGGAGGCTTTAGTTTTTAATAGGTATGGCTTCTAGTAATTTTAGTATTGTTCGTTAAGATATTTCTAATGTCGGACGACTGTATGTTTTTATCATGGGATGTAAGGTGCTGTTATATAGCGCTATTGTCAGCTAAATGATAGGTTTATCGTCGAGAAGTGTTGTAGTGGTGTGGCCTATGTATGCGTTGTATGAGTTTTTAGAGTGGGTTCGGAGATATTCTTCGAAAGGTCAAAATAATTCATACAATACATCAATTTGGTTTAGTGTGGCGTTAGTCTTATTATTGATTTTAATTATTAAATTGAACGTTTTAAATTTAGTATGATATATTATTAGTTTGATCTTTTTGTTATGGTCGGTGGGTCTGCTGTATCTTTTTATTAAGTTAGTTATTATTTTTCATCTGTTTTGTAACTAGTGTGGTTGGATTTTATAGTATACTTTGATAAAGTCGTTTTTGTAAGGGTAAGTGTTTATGTTTTTGTGGAGTGAGTTTAAATAGAGTGTTTTGTGCTTATCTACGTTTTATTGGGAAAATTATAGTTATTAGGGTTTGTTTTATGCATATTAGTTCTTTGTAAAATATTTGTCGGGTTGATTTATATTGTATGAGCGGTGAATTCATTTTTTTACTATTCGCTATGGTAATTTAAGAGTATTGCATTATTGTTTGTAGTTTTTTTTATATGTTGATGTAATGTATTTAGTGGGGTAGTTGGAATCTGCTAATACGTCGAGAAGTGGTATTTTCTTATTTATGTTTGTTTCGTGTGAAAATTTGAGGACGGAGTGTGGTTATATATATATATATATATATATATATATATATGTGTGTGTGTGTGTGTGTGTGTGTGTGTGTGTGTGTAAAGAATGTTTAGATGAATTATATTAGCACATTATATATATCAGTTTTGTCTTTAAACGTATTTTTATGCATACAATACTATGCAATAACGATAACTGATCTATAACTACTATTTCAAAGTACACACGGAATGTTCATTTCTTTGCAGTGATAAACCTGTTCTTGATCATTTTTTTACTATAAAAGCGGGATTCTCGTATTCCCAATTCGTATAAAAAACTTCAAACGAAAACACAGACCGTGATTAAAAACACAAACACCCTGCACAGACTAGTGTACGTTATATCAATCGGTATGCTTCGGTTGACATCGGCGTAGTTCGGAAATTGTAATTTTGTAAGAAAACCGATATATTTATGTTTGAAATCCGAATTTTTCTAATTTCTAGAAGTTCATGAACCAAAGTTATACTTTATAAGCATGAGTTTTCATTTAGTTTTGAAAACGATATCTAATTATCCTTTAGTATTGTTTGCTTTTTCACTACTACTAATACTACTTCTATTACAAACACTAATACTAGTAGTAGTAATACTAGTACTACTACTACTAAACGTTCTTTCTCCTTCTGTCTCTTTATACTATGATTGGTAATTGATCTGCTATGGAAATATATAAAGTATGCAACTGGTGATTCTTTTCCTATTGAATTAAAATCCAATCAGAGACAGCAGAATTCAATAAAATTGGATTTGCTTGATGGGAACAACTCACTACTTACGTTTTCGCTACGAAATTAAATAAAAGTATAGCAAATAATATTTAATTGAATTAAATCTATTGCGACTTTTAAACTACGATTCTGTCTGGCAAATTTATTTAGCTGAGATAAACATATGAAGAACATGAGGATATCGCCATGAGTGACAACGTGCATCGTTGCGAAATGATATGAAAATGTTAAAATAATGTACGCGTTGCAATTGCACGGTTACCATATGTTATATGCTTTTTATTGGTTTAATCAGGGTTATTTCTCTTCTTAACAATATTATGATTTTTAGTACTTCTACAGAATTAAAACGGAACTTTTTCCATCTTAAATAAACATAACTCTAAAGTAACCCCGTACAAACTCTACTCCTAAACCTATTCATAACCTTGCTAGAATAATAATGAAAAGTAAAACAGAAGTTTTAGAGGTAAAGGAATTTTACTGTAGATGAAGTGTTTAGAGTGCCCGAAATCAGTGGGAGCTGTCCTAGCTGTTTCCATTTGTTTTCCAAGCCTTTCTCTTTTTTTTCTTCAAATCTTCAAATTAAATTAAATTCCAGAACAAAACAATTACGACTTTTTTCACTTCATTCACTTTTTGAAGATTGTCATGTTAAGAACAGCGTTTGAATAGACATCCCAAACACCCCATTTTTAGAACGGCTTTTGAAATAGGCACCATCAACATCTCTATCTTAATGATGACGTTTGGAATAGATCCTCTCAACATCCCCATGTAAAGAACAGCTTTCGAAGTAGACTAGCCCGGTCTTGTGTGTGGGGAGGGGTAGTATAATTCCCTTAAATTTTACCGTGATAATTGTTGTTAGCAAACCCACCCGCAAATGCAATTTTTTTTTAATCGGTGGTGGCAGTGTTGGTAAGAGAGAATTGGATTTGTTTATCGCGTGTGCGTACAAAACTGGCAGACAATGAATCACAGTGCATACTGCAGGTCCTTATATCTCATTATATGCTTGCAAAATTTGAATGTAGAAAACTTTAAAAAAATTGTCATACAAAAGAAAATTGTGGAGGTTGACTTAATGTAAAAATTTACTCCAACCCATAAAAAATGTCGAAAAATCCAGTACATAATATTGCCGATATATTTATTTTTATTTCAGCGACGATCGCAATCGATGGCACAGGATTAAATGAAGTACATTAAAATAAACTACATTTACAAAGAAACGTAACTATGTTTGAAAAAATTATGATTAATTACTGGAACAAATGCACAAAGCGAGCGAGTGAGAGGGGAAGAGGAAATAAATGTTTTTCTTTTCGGTATCGCCGTGTAATGTTTTTTTCTTCGGCATGAAAAGAAATGTAAAAAGCGAGCGAGAGAAAGAGGAGAGAGATCGAGATATTTTGTGGAAGAATATATACAGATATGGATAGGAAGGGAGAGAGAGGAGAAATGCAAAGTAACGTCAAAAAATGCAAGGAAATGAACGCAGCAATTTACTCAAAGGGCAAAAGCAGGTATCGTTTCGACGTCACATTTGAATGGTACATTAGTGTTCGTTTAGCATACGAATACCGTAAATCCGGAGTATAAGAATAAATCAGATTGAGCGGAATTAGTCTTGGAAGACTTTATTATTTTGGTATCAGAAAAGGAAAATATCATATTATATCTATGTTTATGATCCAGATATGAAAGGTGAAACCCCATACTGTCTAAAGTGCAACATTCCCCACGGTGATGATTGGGGCGGTAGGAAGACTTGGTGTTTAGAAAGAAAAATAGGAACTATTTCTCTAAAGATGGTTGAGATTGTGATGAGGTAGTTCCTAGGATGAAATGTAGGATTTTATTATAACAAGTGAATGTTCTAGACACCATAAATTTGTATGGAGTATGTGTTGTTTCAAATCTAGGCACTTTGGTCCGGAGGGGAATTTCGGTAATCAAAATATTATATATGGTGATTATCTTTGTTTATCCTTCCTAACACAATATGTCCACAAATGCTATAAAAATATCTTTGCAGACAAATTTAATAATTCCTATTAGTTCTTTATTTCCTAATGCGTTTATCTCTTCTATATTTACGCGAACACAATTCGAGAAAAATGGTAAACTTGATATAAATCGATAGATGCTGCAATATGAATATAAAACATATAAATTGATACAAAATATAATCAATTGATCATAAAATAAAACGATAAAATATGTTATTAACTAACGGCAAACACAAAACCTAGTACATTAGACTATAGCATTTTTATAATTGAATAAAGATCTTTATGAAAATAAATATTTATTAATTACTAGACTACCCGTGACCCGTTGGGTCAGTATGTTATATTGGCTATGGAATTAATGTATGAGCGTGACACTTGTGACGTAAAGAAAATAGTTTTTTGTGGCATAGCAGAAATATTTCTATGAAAGTATATGAAAATGAAAAAAGAATATAGATAGATTTCTATGAGTCGTTTTGTTTAACATTGTTTATTAAAAAAAAAACTCACAGCCATTGAATTATAAGTGGTGTGTCATACTTATAGGTAAATGTGCACTGAACAGATATCATAATACTTTAAGTTAAATTCAAATTGTCATATATTATTTAATTTAAACGCGAAAAAAAATTGTGACGCTGAAAACGTACGTAGTAAAACAATACGTTGTAAAATGCTCTGGTGGTTGTCAACGGGTTAAAGTAGATTTATTTGTAAGAAAATTGCGTTAAAATAACTTAAACGTAATACGGAAATGAACGATGTAAAAAAATGCAGAAAGTATTAACAATTGTTTATTTGGATAATTTAAACGCGAATAAAACAATCGCGGCGCTGAAAACGTACACTGTAAAACAATACGTTGTCAACGGGACAAAGTTGATTTATTTGTAAGAAAATTGCGACAGTATAATTGTAATACAGAATAGTTGCAAAACATCCCCACTCTTCCCATGTTAAATAATAATTTCTATATAATAACGTTAATATTTCAGTGCGCAGGTCAAATTCTGCAAAAGTAGTTGGTGTTTATTTGTTTACGCTGTTATGGGTTTATGTTTATGTACGCATGCGCAACCGGAATCGTAAACCGGATGTTGGTTACAACACGCGTTACAAGGTCATCTGAGTTTTATAATTATATAGATTTCTTAAATGTAAGCATATTAAATTTTTAGCATCTGTGCAAATCATTAATCATTTTAGATTACGGAATTTGGGCTTAACTAAAAAAATATAATCTCTTAATAATTGAGATTTTGCGTTTGTTTAGCTGCATCAGAATCTATAAGAGTTTAAAATATTGCACAATAGTCTAAAAAATATAAACAGATATGGTAGTGTAGTATTTGTTCTTTTGGAAATAATATCTTCTAAGGGATCACCTCTGTATTATTGGTGAGTGTAAGATAGTATCTGTTGTGTAAGATAGTATCAAGAAACTAGTTTCCCACGCAATGCACACTCATTTAGCTGCATGAGAAAATAGTGTAGTACCTGTTCTGTTTACATGAGACAATTCCCACGGAATTAACTCCTGTAATGGGAGGATATAGTAGCATATGCTTTTTTTTTGTCATCAAATAACGTATTGCTTCTTCTTTTACGGGCAAGTGTTGTAGGTAAGTTCGTTGGCCATAATGCCCTCTTTACATTTGAATTATCGATCTATCTATATACTATTATATAAAACACGTTCAAGGATGGAATACTGTTGCCATATCTGGGCAGGAGTTGCAAAAAAAAAAACAGCCTATCCTGCCTTGACAGAGTACAAAATAAACTTTGTGGCTTAGTGGGGGGTGCCCTTTTCTCTATCCTGCAACCTCTCTCCCACAGAAGAGACGTTGCGAGCCTATCCTTGTTTTATCGTTATTTTCATGGCAGGTGCTCGTCTGAACTCCAATCTCTGGTCCCCCTTCGCCAATCTTTCACGAAAAACACCTAGCCGAATCCACTGTGAAAAATTTCCCCCACTCTTTATCTGTGCCTAAATCAAAACGTGGATTCCATGAACAAAGCTTCTTTCTTAGAACTGCACGCCTGTGGAACTCTGTTCCGTCTGCCTGCTTCCCACCGGACTACAACTTAGATGTGTTCAAGTCCAATGTTAACAAATTCCTAATGAACCGCCCCCTTAAGTAAACACTTCATCAAATCTCCACACTAACGTAATGTACTTGCAATAACCCTTATCCCTGAGTGGCTTCCAGGCCTTGATAAGTGGTGATCACTGTGTAAAAAAAACACACACACTTTGTGTGTATAAGTTCGTCCCCCATGGATTCCGATACGGCTGGGCCGATTTCTTTTTTTTAAATTTCACTCAAATGTGCTTTCTATATTTAGCAGTGTTCTTACACAGGTTTTTATCGGGATGTCTTCAATAACTACCGACAATCTGTTATTAGAAAAAAACATGAAAGGAACAGGCGAATTTGACCAAAGTCAACACTTTATAGAGCTTAGCATCGCAAGTGCATCTGCGAACTTTTATTACCGCAGAAGCAGAAAGACTCAGTATATAAAATCACGAATAGGTTAATTAATATGGCCCGGAGTGAGTTCAGAATCAATGTTTCTGTTTAGAACAGAATTGGACCATGATACTTCACTTTTGCAATTGTTCCTTAATATAAATTATTTACTATTATATAAAAGGAACTTTGTATATGTGTGTATATATGTGTGAGAGGGGTCTTTTCCTATAGACACTAACACGGCTGAGCCGATTTTTATGAAAAATTACACATGTAATTTACGTGTTTGGCACTGTTCTTAGATCGGTTTAATATCGGGATGTCCTCATTAAAAAAAACGATATTAGATAATCGAAAACATTCGATGAAAGAAGAGACAGGTAATTTGGACCAAAGTTTACATCTTATACAACCTAACATTACAATTGGATTTGAGCAGTTTTATTAACACATATACAAAAACGCCCAGGATATAAAATCAAAAGTAGAGTCTTTGGTATGACTAAGGCGCATTCGATATAAATGTGTTTGTTTTAAGCGCAATTGACCCATAATACTTGACTTTTTCATTTAAAACCTAAATGCGAGCTATTATCATCGCACAAGTTGAAATGTCAGATACATAAAATTAACAATATGTTCTTTAGTATAACAGTGGCGTGTTGCATTTTAAACTTTAATTCAATCAGTTTTGTATAAAAATAATGTTATAATACCAACAATAGGTTCTCTACAGTGCAATGTAGATAACAATATATTTTGAACTACACTGCGGGGAGGCATGTGAAGCTCCCTCTTTATGCACCGCGATGGATCACTAATAAAAGCGGGCAATCAATTGCTTACATTAAAAAAAAATGGATAAAGCCAATGGTTTCGATAAAAATATAAATATTAGAGGGTGAAATATTCGTTTATCATCATTCAGTTTCAGACAACGTTGGCCTGCCATGTTAATACTGTTATAGAATGAACAGCGAATCTTTTATAGTGCAATTTTGAGTACAATGTATTGTGGACTATGTCACAGCGGGGAGGTATGTGAACAGTTCTCCCGATCCACAACGGTGGGTCTGAAATTACAGCAAGCAATAAATTTATCTGATTAGAAAACTAGGCGGTTTCACCTATTTCAATGACAATAAATCTATAAAATGGTGAAACTTTATTTTATCATCATTTATATCGGGGAACGTTGAGTATATCTACTTCAGATATATATATATATATATATATATATATATATATATATATATATATATACAAATGTATATGCTAGTATTAATATATACATACATAAATACATGCATACATGCATACATACATATTGGGTTTTAAGATATGTATGGATAGATTACCTTCTTCTTATCTATTTGCCTGTCTGGTACCAATTATTTACTTAATTTACGATATATTTCATTTTTTTTATATATTAGTCTGAATAGTAACAGTATTGTGTCTACATTTTGTTAATAGGGAAGTGGTATTTTCCACTGTGGAGCCATGTATTTTACAGCTGTGCTGTTTCCAAATCTCTTAAACAGCTACATGGTAGGCGGCTGATGATCCCGTTTTCTATTTAACAATTTTAGTTAAGTTTTTTTTTCATTCAGTTTTTGTAATTGTAGACGTTTTAAAAGTCAGCTTATGCCAGTGCAAATTCTGTGATTATTTATTGGATTCTTTATTTTTACATTTTTTTTACTCAAAGCTAAATTAGACTATATATATATATATATATATATATATATATATATATATATATATATATAAAGCTGAACGTCTGTTTGTGTGTGTCTGATCACGAATATGCTCCTGGCAGAACGGAGGTTCATAAAAAGTGTGGGGTCTCCGTTCGCGCCTGGCCACCCAAGTATAGAAATAAAAAATTAAAATAAAAAACGTTTTTTGATATAGATGTACATAAGACTACTTTGGTAAGTATGTTTCAACTTAAATAGGGATGGTATGATAAGATTGTGGGATCTGCGTTCGCGCCTGTACTCCATGGAAATATGGCACAAACTTTAACAAAGACTTTTATATCTATTTGTGTAAGTATACTTTGATAATTATGTTTCAGTTTTAAGAAATATGGTATAATAAAATTATGGGGTTTTCGTTCGCGCCTGACCTCAATATAATGTAAATATTTCACAAAGTTTAACAAGGTTTTTTAAAAGGGGTGAGGTTCCACAATAACACCTTAACTTTAATCTTAATTCACGTTAGCTTTTATTTATTTTTTGAGTTGAATCATATATTCATAAATTCACGTTCTTATCAAAGTGAAAGCCAAAAAAAAAAAAAATTGTGGGAACTTTAGACAATTCTCGACACAAATTTTGCATAATTCTATTTTTCCTTCTCCACTTGCACGTGGTACTCTTTCGAAAATAGATAAATAATAAAAAAATAAGAACGTTACTTGTTATCGTGTCAAAAGAAGGAAAAATTCCTGCTCACGTGAGTACGTTTCTTTTTAAAACCCTTACATAACCTTTTTATTTTTATTTATATATTTGTTTAAGTTTTTTCGTCAGTGGACTAGAAAGAATTCAGTTGATTACAACCCTTTCTGCGTGTTCTTTACATTATAATAGTACAACCCTGAATCTGAAGGCTCAATATTACACCGTTCAATACTGTAAAACTGAAACGAAGCTGTTCTGTTTGAAAAGGGCGCTATTTTTTCTTATTCATATTTATATCGATTTTTTGCTTTAAAAAACAAAAGTAATAACGTGTTTACTTTTTTAATATCCCATTTTGCTGTTTCGGATTATTTTACTAACGTAAGTAAAGCTTCATTATTTTTCAAAGCTGTTTTAGTTTCTTTGGTTTTCGATAGTTCGCCGATATTATTTAGTAAAAGTGTTTAGCAGAAAAACCAACAAACGACTACCCGAAAAAATATATATACAAGAAATAAATGTTACCACAGTCAATAAAAGTTCAGTTCATGTTTTTTTGTTGTTTTGAAATAGTTTTTAATGCTCTTTACTTGAAATGATTTCAGCGAACCGAAATTAAAACGAAATTTGAGGCGATAACTATTTAAAGGAATTTTTATATAAACTACACATGGCATAGTCGAATATTCCTCAAGCACAAAATAACGGAAAACATTAAAATATGTTCATAAATATTCCTTACGTTGACGGAACTCTCTTAGATTGTTAATAAAGAATATTCAGGTGCCCCTCCTTCAAATTGAAAACGAGGCTCTCCATTTGAGAGTCGCTGTCATTTTGATTTTTTTTAAACCGGTTCGTGAATTAATTTTTTTTTTTACAAACTACTTTAAAATACAAACCAATGAACTTTTCTACCATAAAGTAACTTTTATTGACTATGGTAACATTTATTTCTTGTATATTTATATTATTATATATATAACATTTTCTCTTTTTTAAGGAAACATCATTTTGTTGGTCACTCTTGGCTACGAATGGTAACAAAGTTGCTATAAAAATATATTTCCGCGAGATTATTTTAATTTCATCATATTTTGCTTCGGGTAAAATTTTTGAGTATCAAAACTTATCTCTTTACAAACATCTCCTTTTGATAACATATCCTACTTTCATCAATTACAGTCCATTTTCTGTAGGCTATTTTTTAACAAAGTCAACGACGGGTACTTCTGCTAGTATATATAGATATGTATATATATATATATATATATATATATATATATATATATATATAATTTTCATTCCAGAACAAGGCACAGACCCACTTTGAAGTAAGGGGCTACTATCGGGGACAAACGTTACAAGGGTATTATGGAGGGAGATGAGTAGTAAGATGTTTGCTTACATTACACTTGAACTTCTGCATGTCAGTACAGTTTAGAAAGCAGAATCCCGAAAGGAAGTTGCAAAATCTAGCAGTTCTAGGGAAGAAACTACCGTAGTAGAAGGCTCTTTTACACCTAGGGATTTCTACAGTGTCAGGGGTTGGATTTAGCTGCTTATCGCGTTTGTCGGGGGTATTCAAGTCGTGGGATACAAGTGCTTGTAATTCATCAGAGCATTCACCATTAAAGTACTTGTAGAACAGGCAGATGAATGCAACATTTCGTCGATGAAATAGAGGCTGACGGCTAGATGACAGTTCAAAACATATCAGGTTGGCGACTCTCTTTTGAACTCTGTCAAGAAGTGAGAGACAAATAGCAAATGACCGAGCCCAAATGTGACAACAGTACTCCATACATGGGCAAATGCTGGCCTTATAGAGGTACAGGATACTTTCATGCGTAATTAGTTTTCTAGCACGGTAGAGAGCGCCCACCTTCTTCGCAGCAGCCTTGGCAATGCTCTGAATGTATCTATTCCAGTTCATGTTCCCTGTAAACATTAGGCTGAGGAGTTTAAAGGAAGTACTTTCGGGTAATGTGTTCTTGGTCATTGCTATTGGTGGTAGAGAAGGTTTCTTATAATTATTGAAGGCAACAAGCTTAGTCTTGACAGCATTAAATGTGACGATCCATGTTTGTCCCCATTCCACTTAAGATTGGAGGTCATCCTCTAGTGTTTCTGCAATTTCCTATGTTTTTTATTTATTTTCCCCTCGTACCTGTTATAGAGACTTGTTTCATAAGCAAATATACTCATCTCAGAAACAATTTTTCAACGAGGGCATTTGTGAATATCAGGAATAATAAAGGTCCAAGGATAAAACCTTGGTGTACTCTCGCATTTATATCATATTGTTTAGATGTAAAACGGTCGAGGACAATCTGAATTTTTCTCTAACTTAAGAAAGATTTAATTACATTATGTATTATTCATATGATATGATCTAATCTTCCTTAGAAACCATCGTGCAATACTCTGTCAAAAGCCTTGGATATATCGAGGGCTACCGCTCTACCTTCCCCTTTTTTGTCCAGTGAACGGTATATATGTTCAGAGATTACAGTTAAGATATCTGCTATGCAACAGGTTTGCCTAAATCCATATTGATTGTCGGTCAGGAGTTTATCAGCTGTAAGGTGATGGACAAGAGCTTCACTAATTAAGAACTCAAATATTTTGGTGAAAAGCGTGAGAAGGCTAATGGGATAATAATTTAAGGGGTTTGTTCTTTCGCCAGAGTTCTAGCAAACTGGTACCACAGACGCGGTTTTCCAGCAGTCAGGAAAGCAAGATTCGTTAAGGCATTTGTTGTAATGTTTTTAGAGAACTGGGGCAACCTCAGCGGAGCATTTTCTTAATAGTACAGCCAGGATGAGATCAGGTTCACATGCTTTTGAGGTGTCTATGGTTTTTATGATAGCATGTATCTGAGAAGGGGTGATTTTCAGATAATCTAGTGTGGCGTCTGTCCGCAAAGGAAAGTTAGGGAGGGAGTGGTGTGCCGGGTCCAATATGGAGTTTGAGGCAAACCGACTGGCAAGCAGGTTAGCCTTCTCAGTTGCCGTGCAAATAACCTCATGATTGTTTGATAGTGGGGGAATCGTTGACTGCCCATTATTTACTACACTTTTGTAGATGTTTCAGAAATCACGGGTGCCTAATTTATGTGCTTTGATGCGTTTTCTGGTGGTTTCCGTGTATTCTGTCGCTATTTCTCTCTTACAATTACTTCTAGCTTATATACTTTTGTCTGTTTGAACTGGAGCTATGTCGGTTGAATCTGCGGTACGCAATGGCAACTGCACAAGTAGAATTAAACAATTGAGAAGAGTGGGGTTTGCTATAGAATTTTCGTGTGGGAACATGTACTTCAACTGCAGTTGTGAACCATTCAATGGTCTTATTTTCACACTGTTCAGCTGGAAGAGAAAAGATATTTCTCCATGGCGCATCTCTGATGAGATATCTGATTGTTTTCCGATCAGCCTTTTTTTAATACCTCGTTTTTTTGAGTAGTGGCTCTTCAGATTTGGGTCGAGAATTTAAGGCGATTTCTACCATTATCACGGCGTGATCAACATTTCCGAGTGGGCTGTGGGCATTCCTTATATAATCATCGGGAACTGAACTAGAAGTGAGGCATGTTGATCTTGCTGGTCTGGGAAACGAGTCGAAAATGTAACCTTCTGTGAGAGGGAATGAGATATAGAGAACCTATGCGTTGTGCTACCAGCTACGTCTGTGTAAGTAGAGAATCCAAGTCAGTTAGTGCGGTGGACATTGCAGTTACCAAATACATGTACTTGTGCGCTAGTATCGAGGGAAAGTATATAAGTATATATATATATATATATATATATATATATATATATATATATATATATATATATATACGCAAATCTATCCAACAAGATGAAGTATATATTTCCTAATCCTGGTAGTATGACACCAATTCAGGAACATGGGACCATGTTTCCAATACCAGTAAAACCGGGTCAACGAAGGATACTAACTACGTGTAAAACGAATATATTTGATCTTTCAGACGGGACTGAATTCAACGAAGAAGTCCGAATTAATTTGCTATGGAGCATGGGTGATCATCTCTTAAGTTGATATTACATCTATTTTTATTTTTACCATTGCAAACAATTTATTTACCAAATATCGCTAACAAAACTGATTATTCTACAAACAATTCGATCGTAAAATGTATGCAACATAATAAAATGTTTGTAACAAAATAAAATGTATGTAACAAAATAAAATGTATGTAACAAAATAAAATGTGTGTAACAAAGTAAAATATATGTAACATAATAAAAAGCGTCTAATAAAATAAAATGTATGTAAAATAAAATCTATGTAGCAAAAGAAAATGTGTGTAACAAAGTAAAATATATGTAACATAATAAAATGTATGTAACAAAATAAAATGTATGTAACATAATAAAATGTATATAACAAAATAAAATTTGTGTAACAAAGTAAAATGTATGTAACATAATAAAATGTATATAACAAAATAAAAAGTATGTAATAAAATAAAATGTGTATAACATAATAAAATGTCTGTAACAAAATAAAATGTATTTAACAAAATAAAATGTATGTAACATAATAAAATGTATGTAACATAATAAAATGTTTGTAACATAATAAAATGTATGTAAAAAATAAAATGTATGCAACAAAATAAAATGTAACATAATAATATGTTTGTAACAATAAAATGTTTGTTACAAAATAATATTATGTAACATAATAAAAAGTGGGTAACAAATAAAATGTATGTAACATAATAAAATGCATGTAACAAAATAAAATTTGTGTAACAAAGTAAAATGTATGTAACAATAAAATGTATGTAGCAAAATAAAATGTATGTAACATAATAAAATGTATGTAACATAAGGTGTTTGTAACATAATGAAATATTTGTAACAAAAGAAAATGTATGTATGTAACATAATAAAATGTATTTAATTAAATAAAATGTATGTAGCAAAATAAAATGTATGCAACATAATAAAATGTATGTAATAAAATAAAATTTATGTAACAAAATAATTATATATAACATAATAAAAAGTGTGTAACAAAATAAAATGTTTGTAACAAAATAAAATGAATGTAACATAATAAAACACAATTTAACATAATGAAACACAATGTTACACATTAGAAAAACGACCCATCAACAAATATTTTATTTGTCTAGCGTGTAGTTCGAACCGGAAACATATAGGAAGTCCTTTTTGTTGTTGTCGATTCCGTATAAGTCACAATAACCACAAAATCATTTCAACTTGAACAGAAGAAGTCACCATGAAGTTTGCCTCATCAAGTCTGACATACAGTAAATAAAGTTTACGTTAGTGTTTACTGTGATAGTGATATACCCTATTCTATGATGATGTGGACTTTTGTGGACGTTAGATATAGAGGAACCTAATACGACTATAATATACTATTCTGTGATTCTGTAAATACACACACTTGTGAATATAACACAGTCTTTTCTTACTTATCACCTACCTTTCGTGGTGCGACAAGGACCATGGACATATTCTTACAAAACAACTCGGATTTATGTCGCACACAACACAATTAATAAGAAGTTTGACGTCAAATATATCAAAATACGCCTAAAAAAGTTGAACTTTTGCTAAAGACTTATGCGTTCGGCTCGAATAGGTTTTAATTACAGTTGTAGCAACGAGAAAAAAAACGCTCTACTGGATTTTTACTCAAAATGTCTAGCAAAACAACGTCAGAAAATAGGATTCTTAAGATAACCAGTGTTACATGATAAGGGCTGCCCCTTTTCATGTAAGTAAAAAAAATAGGGAATTAATAAAATGTAAATATGAAATAGGATAGTCAAGGATTCGAACTTGCGAAGCTATACTTGGAATTGAGAATTCCAATCATAAGTTAAAATAAACACAGAATGTTATTATAAAGGGAGTGTCCAGTAAATTGTAGATTCTGTTAAAATATTTAATAAATAAAAATTTGGCTGGAAACTATTCACAATCTTAGAAAGAATGCATAATAAAATATGGGTTACAGAATTAGACAACTAGGTTAAATTCCTTTGTAAAACAATAAAGAGAATGGGAAATTTCGTGGTCGTAAGAAATGGTTTCAAAAACGTGAAAATCGCGCATGTTGATAACACGTGAGTTGTAGTCACGTTGACCAGACATACGTGTGATTTCTCAATATAGGAAAGAGTTCGAAGTTAGTTAGGGGGAGTTAGATCAGTCAGAGCAGAGAGGCTCAGACCGATTCTCGGTTAGAGTCAAGGCTCACTCTGAAAGCGGGAGGGTTTAGAAATAACTATGTAACAACTTTTAATCCCTGAAATACAGAATCATTTCCGACCGGTCGAAGAATAAATGATCATCATGTTTTTCATAACTGCCGTCTTTTGTGTTCATCATTACAACGAGAAAGTGTTTATATTATATGTACAACTGTCAAAACGTAAATGTCAAACGCACTCTTGGTCTATCTATCAAGATATTAAAAAATCTCTTCTAGTTGAATTACAGGCTAGGCTCTCTTGTAGTAACATGTACATTGTCTATTATATATATACAGAACTGTCTCTATATCTCACTAATGTCTCCATATGAACACTCCACAACACATGAACATTCCTAAGACTGTCTCGATAACACAGTAAGAATCTCTTACTAACAAGAACACTGAATAAGAATTCACTATGTAGTGCATTCAAAAGAGGAAATTTTTAATAAAAGACTAGATGCCATACATGGATGTCTTCACAGGAATAGATTTCTGCTATCACACCTTAAATGTAACTGAGGTATAACTTTTTACAACAATAAGGATCATCGGATGCTAGGATTAAATTTTAATGTAGAGTTAAATATCTAGAAATGTTATAATCTTAATGAAGGATCCAATGTAACATGCGAATATAGTTTCTATTATTCTAAACTGGGTAAGAAATATAAATAAAGTATAAAGCTCATCTAAGAATTGAATTTTTTCTCCATAACGGTGATCATTTTTGTATTCAGTTATAGCAGTATTGATGGTGAAATAAGTGATACCCTCTTCAGATCAATAAAACAATTTAGCAATTAACTAGTTATTATTAAAAATTAAATTAGCAATTTGGGGGCTGAAAATTAATTTAATTGATTTTGTCATCTGACATCTTAAGTTGGTAGAAACCATGATTTACTTATTTACTTACTTTACTCCCTGTTTTAAATGTTTTACCCATAAGTGCAGGAATAGGCATCTTCTCATTGGAGTGAAACACATTTGCAGCTATTGGGTGGTTTTGTCTGTCAGAATAATAATTAGAGGATATATACTATTTTATTTAGATACGCAGGAATACAACACACGAATTATAAGACATGAGCAGCATAAGTGATTAATAACAGATATGGTTTAAACCCATGTGTAAAAACCAATTTTTTAAGATTAAAAACATAATTTATATCAGTAATTTGTTAAATAAGTCATCGTAGCACGTCCTGAAGCTGTCTGATTAAATTAATTATTAAATCATAAACGCCTTCTAGTAATCAATAGACCGAAAACATCAAACTGCCTGAATTATCTCCCTTTAGCTGTTATAGGAAATAAAATCGACCCAGTTTCCAACAGAATTAACTAGTAGCAATTAACAACATAATTGGATTATCTCTCTTCATAATTGTCTTTAGTGACGATATGAAAACATATTCAAGTAGAATGACAATGAATTTTAAAACATTAAATAATAATAAATAGATTAGAATACCTCACTCGAAATGTTATACAAGGATGTATATATATATATATAATACAGCCTTTTTATTTATTCTCATATTCAATTAAACTTTAAACCTAAAATGGTATGAAATCTAAGTACCAACATAACGATAATCTGTAGACATTACTTGCCACTAATACGAAACTAAAATTAACCATAACGTTATTGCAAGGTCGTTACAGCCATACTATAAATATAGAAAAAAAAATTAAAAAATTCTTTTTATAAAAAAATTATTAGTGGGAAATAAAGAAACAGTTAGATCTAATTTAGGAACTCAACAATTGGGATATATAATTTTTTTTAAATGGCTTAGCGTTTTCTGTGGAAACTTCTCATGACTCTGTTCTTAAATAAGGATACACAAATTAGGCGATATATTAATATTTAAACGGGCTTTTCCGTAGCTACCGCAAAGGTAAAGGTTTCTCACATGCTTTTCCAGTTAAGGGATTTTTTTTTCCTTTTCTTTCTTTTTTCTTTCTTTTCAAAAATGCTCTATTGTCAAAAGTGTGTTTATTCATAAAGTTTGGAGAAATGCTAGTTTTTTAAGATTTTCAAACGATATAACGTTTTGAAATTGTCGACTGGACATGGAAACAATTGTAACGTAAAATGAAATGCACTTTTTCTTGCTATCAACATCTTTGTTGAAGCCTTGATTTTGCTTTCACAGTATATATATATATATATATATATATATATATATATATATATATATATATATGTAAGTGTGCGTGTGTGTGTATATATTTAAGGAAGCATTTTTTCGATTAAGCTCATTTCATTTAATAAAAAATATACCTTTTTTTGTCCATTAGTTCAGTTACCGATCCATTCCAACTTCCGAGTAACGACTTTCACTTGGGCTATGAACTGGCTGATGTAAACGCGATATTTATCGTAAGTTCGAGTGTATTTCAAGCTTTTTCGATTCATTGTCAGCGATATAATAGATTGCATTTTACAATTGATGTATTTTTTCACTGGTTTCCTTTTTTATAACTTTACAAACATGTCAGTATGTCACTACTATGGGCAAAGTTTCTTTTACAAATTGTAGGTTGTTTTAGTTTTATTCTGACCTACAAGAAATATAGCGATTATATAAGCCAGTTCCTGCAAAAGTAAAAACCGTTATTCCGAAGGTGGAAATGTCGTACAGACGGTCGGGTTTCAATCCAGGCTTGAGGTAGTTGCCTGTCTAGCTGCATTGATGAGCTGTGAAACAGCGAAACATTACTGTATGTGGATGACTATATATATATATATATATATATATATATAAAAGAAAATAAAAAATATTATTAGTGTGAATGAACTATATCTATTTTTAGAAAAGAAAACTGACGATATATGTGTGTGCGTGCGTGTGTTTATTTGGGATGCATTTTATTTTGATGCACATTTTATGGTAGTAACACTTTGTCTCCTTTTGATCCACCCTTTCCATTTGACAAGCTTTACATCTAATGTTATGCCCGAATGTTAACAAGAACTTGTTACATCAGACGATATATTTTTTATTTTCATTTTTGCGTTACTCTTTATGAAATGTTTCGCCTTCCTTTATCAGTGCCGATACCAAAACCCAGATACACTACTTAAAATAACTCATGTTCAATAACATTCAAAATTAGTTCACACGAATAGATCGCTTTTCTTCCGATGTGATGGAAAAAAAACGTAATGCTGATTATTTTTTTTTCTTTTCTAGACTAATAAACGGGATTGCACACACGTAAACTGTTTTGGTGGGCGTGGGTGAATTTGTACATGAATTCCACCACCACAATTTTCTTTCGAATGGCGACTTTAATACGTTTTCAACTATGCTGATTAAGAAAGTCTCATTCAAATTTGGTCGAGACAAGTACTATTAGGCATGTAAATACTTGTATTATACACTATAATTCACTGGCTTCCAGATTTGCACGAACGTGCGATAAACAAATCAACTTATCTCCTTCCGACTCGAACACCCTCCATTTTTTTAGCATTTGCGGGTGGGTGTGATCAAAACGGTTAAATTTGGTGAAATTATGTCCCTCACCGTTAAATTTCGCCACATCATCGTAAAATTTGGTGAACTTATTCCCCTCAGCCTCCAAAAAAAAAGTGTTTTTTTCCTCGAAAGCCTTTCTTAATATGAAGATGTTAGGGGCGTCTATTCTGAACGTTGCTCTTAAGATGAGGAGGTTGGTTATATCTATTCCGAAAGCCGTTCTAAAATATGGAGGTCAGGAGGTCTATACCGAACGCCGTTCTTTACATGACATTACTGAAAGAAGTGAAGTAAAAAAAATGTTGTTATTGTTTTGTTTTACACGTTAAAAAAGACTACATGAAGCTGGAATTTACTTTAATACTATTGGTGGAAGAGGTGATTAAAGAGGAAAACTTGAAGAACAAATGGAAACAGCTAGGAGGAATACCACTTATATCAATCACTCTAACCAGTTCATATACAGTAAGATTCCCTAACTTCTAACACGTCTGTTTTTACTTTCCATTATTATTCTAATAGGGCATTTTCCGTAATTTTATATATATAATAATATAACACGTATCTGCATGCTCATAACCAGCACTAATCGCCAATGAAAGCCAGTATGTTTCATTTCGGCCACAACCGCCAGTGCCCGCAATTGTCCAGAAACGGCAGTGTCCACTAACAACAACCGTAGTTTACATTTTTTCGGGGGGGGGGGTCAACGCTGTGTAACAGGTTCTGTTAGTTACAAAATATTACGTGAACGGACAGTTGAGCCCCTGAATGTAAATACGGTTCTGTGCTTGGTAAAAGCGTAAATAATTTTTTTTTTAATTATTAAATATGTACTCTAGGCAAAAAAAAAGAAAAGACATTAGAGTATTAGAATTTAAAACTAATACTCTATTAAGTTTTTATATTTTTCTTAGGCAGATATTTTACTATATATATATATATATATATATATATATATATATATATATATATATATATATATATATATAGTAAAATATCTGCCTAAGAAAAATATAAAAACTTAATAGAGTATTAGTTTAAAATTCTAATACTCTAATGTCTTTTCTTTTTTTTTGCCTATATATATGTGTGTGTGTGTGTGTGTGTGTGTGTGTGTGTGTTTTATTTGTTTTTGTTAGCGATACTTTCTTGAATGAATTCAAGTATTTATACGAAAGTGCATTTTTACCTAAATGCTTGTTGGGAATAATTTTCCCATTGACCAATCTTGTACCCCCGTTAATGAGGAGCGGCATATATATTATTTTTAAAATATAATTATCCACGTACACGTGTTTCGTCGTCTACGACTCGTCAGAGTGGCTAAATCTAGCGAGACTCGAAATCGGGACGCCATGATAAGAAGCCTAAACCTCAACCATGCGGCTTCCTCGCCTGACTACTAAATGTGTCGCGTTTTTATGTAGATGTTTTTATTTGTTTTTGTTAGCGATACTTTCTATATATATATATAATTCCAAGTTGAACAGAAAAGCTACGGGATTTAACGACGTAATTAATAATGCCTTACAAAAAGCGAAAGATGTGTTTTTATTTCAATTTACGGTTAAAAATTTACTTAATTACCACAATAACAATTGTTGTAGTAAATGTGAAAAGTTTTTCTTGAAATTATATATATATATATATATACGTTTTTACACTTATAGTTACATACACACATAATGCTCTCTCTCTCTCTCTCTCTCTCTCTCTCTCTCTCTCTCTCTCTCTCTCTAAGTATACGTATACATGTATCGATGACCGTACAACAGCAGTTAATTTTATATATATATATATATATATATATATATATATATATATATATATATATGATTCAACATGTAAAACATGTGCCCCCATTAGTCGCCAACCAGAATGATAACAGTTTCGGTAGCTCAAGGCAGTAGTGCCACTTCTGATTCTATCAAGCAGCTTTTTACACTGAGCAGACTATAGTAAAAGAGAAACAACAAAAATAAACAGATAAATAAGGAGAACCTTTAACGTCGCTTCATGCTTAATTCTGTTCGCTCTCAATCAAATCCAGTTTGATGCATATTAGCTGTGTTCGCTAGACGACCAAAGACGACTTCCAGATTTCAGCACGTAATGACTATTTGTGTAAGAAACGAGACGACAGAGTGTCCTAGAAATCTACGACAGCGAAGCTCAATAAGAAACCTATGAAATCTCCAACCTTTTTCGACGCAGTTAGCACGTAGTTTGTCATATGGGTTATTCTTCCGATTATCTGCCTCATCCTGGTTTTCGTCTCAGGAGATGATAACTTGTATTAGGAGTACACTCTTCTATGAATCGGACCATGTTATAATGTCTGGCTGGATTATTTTGGACTGGAAATTGAACAGACGTCTTCAGATCCACAGGAATCATTGGATAAACTGAGCAGCTTTATAGTAAGAGTTTTTTGTCTTTCTCACAGAGCATTTACCTTTTTTGTGAAACTGAATTATTAATTCTTTGACTGTACCAGCTGCTGCTTTTCTGTCTCACATTGTGTTTCAAAAATTCCATAATTATATTATTTAATTGGAATTCATTAATAAGATGAGTATTATTTATTCGTTTTTATTTATTGCCGACTATTATCCTCATCTTTTATTGGTTGTTTGAGAACGTTTCGGCCAACTATTCCTCTGGCCTTCGTCAGGTGGTAACCGCGATAGGATAGGAACTCTTTATCTCCTGACAGCATTCACTGAAATTACTGCCTTCCGTAGTTGTTATCGTCTCACCACACTTTGGCCAAGTTGATAAAGACGTTGAATCTCTACGGTTCCAGGTGGAAATTTTTGAAGATATCAGTTTCTATTCTACCCAAAGCCGGCCAGAGGCTTACTTGGCCAAAGCGTGGTAAGACTACAACAACTACGGAAGACAGTAATTGCAGTGAATACAGTCAGGAGATACAGACTTCGTATTACCACCTGACGAAGGCCAGAGGAATAACTAGCCGAAACGTCGTGATACAACTAAGAAAAAGTTAAGATAATAGTCCGCAATAAATAAAAATCAAACAAAAAGTCAATTCCATAATTATTTTCAACCATTTGTTATGTCGACAGATGTATATCTGAAGTGATTGTAGGCATGTAGGTAGTACACTGCTCTAAGTACCCTGATCATGTTTACATGAAAACACACACATTTCAATCAGTATATCCCCATAATTTTTGGTTAGTCGCATTTGGTAATGAATCATATGTATAGCGAAGAGGAAAGGATATTGCCAGTAGTTCCATTGCAAATAAGGATTTCAACGATAATTTAATTGGTTCGATGTCATTCCAATTTGTCCATGCACACTGTTTGGCCTGGGTGACAGCAATGGATGTTCTTTGTTATTCCTCCAACATCCTAACCTCTTCAATTACCATGTGTCTTTTTCATTTTGAACACTCTTCGGAGAATATCCTACTGCTCGTGCTGCTCAGTTCAGTTTTATGAGTTTGAGTTACGTATATTATGTTCCTTATTCGTAAGCTTCATTCCCCTCCTGTATGGTCTTAATGACCGATTATTTTGTCTATGGTTTTATTGCTGGATATGCCTTTTTAATAATGTCGTCCGCTGATTCCCTCACTATCATATAGAGTATCACTTCTCCAATCCAAAACTTTTCCATCAGTGAAGATATGGGGAACTGCAAGTTTCCAGACTTGTTATATAAACTTGCTTTGGAGAAACAATCAGAAACTACAAGAAACCTACGAAGGTATGTATAATAAAATTGTTGAATTCGTTTAACATGAGATAATGTAATCTCATGCATTTGTAAGGGCCACAGAATACTAAGTAGCAAAGCATGATGGTGACGCCAAACCTTCATCCCTCCGGTTGGATAAGTTTTATCAATTGATTTAAGATCCATCAACGTTATTTTTTGGGTCTCCGTAACCTGATGTAAGTCAGTCAAGGTGATTGAATAAATACTTCCAAAACTTTTAACTTTAATCTACTTATCTGTTAGGATCGTATCTCCTCCAATATTGAAATGGATTTCCCTGATATATCCCTTGACTAACAAAAGGCTGGGATTTTTCTTTGGCTTAGCTTTTATGCTTCCCTATGTGTGGAGGCCATAGTATTTTTGTAGCAGTGCATTGACATCATTTTGAAAAGGATAATTATAATGACGTCGGCTATAAATGTCTCAGACGTAAAGGAAATCAAATGCTCGACATGTTTGCTGCACCACACATTACAATTTCCATGGCTAGACAGAAAAGAAGTTGAAAAATAACACAACCCATCATAATGCCGATCTCAAGGGCCTGCCACTTCCTGGTATAATATAATACATTAAATTTCATGAAGGCTCAATTGAAATATTCCATTTTGGTTTCAGTAACCTTGCTAGAGAAGTTTAAAAATTCAAGATCAATTCGGATATAAGTGGAATTGAACAATATGCATTTGTAACGTCCAGATATATCACATGCAATTCATTTTGTCTTTTTGGCCGATACCATCGAGTTAATGCTCTATACATCTGGAAAAGCTGGGTATCCCAACCTTCTGAATAGATGTATTTATATATTAGTTGCTCATCAGGAAAGTTGTCATACGGCGAGCAAGATTTCCGAAAAATATTTTCCCTCTACAATTAGAGGGGATATCGGGAAAAAATCTGTGGTATATTTCGCTTTTATTTCCTATGGTAGTCAAATGCCATCAGCCAGACAACATTCCCGTGGGGCAATAACCTGCCCCCAAATCTGGTGAAGGAGAACAGCGATCCTGCAAGACACGTGATCAGTTTTTATATAACTACGATATATTATCATGCTTGGGGCGCTACCAGCGCGGGCTTTATATACGAAATCTCGAACTTCACAAAGTTTTAATCTCCTATAATTGAAACTACTATCAAATCTTTTGGGTTCGGTAAGTCTTTTAGAGAAGGAATTGAGATATCGTTCAATTCATCTGAATATGTCATTCTCAAATGACTCTCAGGTTTCTCCCTCGGTACATCAAACTTACCACCGTTTGATTCCACGAAAAGTTTCTTTACAAAGCATAAGGATCTGTGTGGAATGACTTACGTTATGTGCTTTTTCTTTTGATTTATTTTTCTGATTTTCTGGAGAACACCAAAGTTTTTATTTTAATATCATCTATGATATTCTAGATTTCCAACCTTTCATGATCGGGAGAATCTTTGAATCGACACCTCGGCATTCTTTGTTCTGATGTTAACTTTCCTTTCCTATGAAATAAATTTTTAAACCTTATCAAAAAGCATTTGCCTCCCCAAAAGACTCTGCATAAATTATTCAATAAAAACACTATCGAATTAAGCTATAGTTGGAGTGATAATTAAAGAACAATAATAATAAAACATAATAACAAAATATTAAATGGTAATAATAGAAATTTACCCAAAGTAAATAAATCATGCAACTGTAGAAGAAAGTTTGATCGCTCCCCTTTAAAAAACTGCCTAATAACCTCAGTTGCTTACAAAGCTATAATTTCTACTAGAGAAACCCCTGACAACAAAAATATTATATTGATATGGCTGGCAATTCATTCAAGGAAAGGTATACAGGCCACAAATAGTCCTTTGAAAATCCAAACTATATGGACAGAACATCACTATCTAAATACTTTAATGAGTAAATTGAACAGAGATTATCACCAATTATAAATTGGACTATCCTTAAGAGAGTTAACACCTGTTCGTCTATAAATTCACCTTGCTATCTATGCCTTTTTGAGAAACTATTTATTATAACGTTCAGGGGGAGAGATAAGCTCCTAAACAAAAATAAGAAAGCTCTATTAATTGCAAACACTATAAGAAACATCCCCTTTCTAATCTCAGTCTAATCTGAGAACTTAAACACTACTTGACCACATAAGGCATAGCCGAATATACCATCGGCATACCCTCAATTCTTATGTTGCTTTGAATAATCATACTCAGGATGGGCCTATGCTATTTCACTTGCTGTCACCTATATATCCCTTTTACCCCATTCTTAATTCGACTATATTAAGTATCCACCCTTCTATCCACCCTTCTATAACCATAAATAACTACATATTTTTTATTTCAGAGGCTCATCCATCTTTTTTCATATATATATATATATATATATATATATATATATATATATATATATATATATCATATGTTAATTTTGTATTAGTTTTTTTGTCTCTCTCTCTCTCTCTCTCTATATATATATATATATATATATATATATATGAATTTCTGCTTCTCACCTATATTGTAAACGTACATATTACCATACCCATTCCCCACACAACCTTATCTTATTAAATCTAATGTTAAATATGTATATATAATAATAAATAACCTAAGTGTTTTTCTCTCCCTTGTCTATGTTTTAATTCTTGTATAACTAAATTTTAGCTATATATCATTTGGATGAAGAAAAGAGCCTTGGATCCGATGACGTTTTGCAAATGCCCATATAGTGCACTTTTTTATCCGTTATTATGTATCTGTATATGCCTGAAATGCGTATTCATTTGTGTGCGTATTTTATGTTTGTGTCTATTTGTTTTTGCATCTATATATGTATACTTATCTCTTTATACTTTCTTACTATTCTGATATGATTTTCAAATCCATGGACTAAACCCAGGAACACCCAACTCCAATCTATACTTAAATAAAAAAAAACAATGATATTATAAACTTAAATTGATAACAAGTATGATCAATACTTCACATAACACATATAATAATGTGATAAAATTAACACCTTTTATAACTCATTGTAATGTGATAATATTAATAATTGCTTATTTATAATAATATGCGTTTATCTTCGTATTTGCATATCCATATAGATCTGTATACTTTTTAATGTACCCGATAAATTCTCTTAATAATTACATGGTGGCTTTTGATCGCAATTTTTCAATTTAAATATAATTCATTTTAATTTTAATATTCTAATACTATTTACTTTTCTTTTTTTTTACATGGGGGTCACCATTTATCAAGGCCCGAAGGCCACTCAGGATAAGGATTATTGCGTGTACAGTTTGTTTATATTGGACTTAAATATATACTTATGTATGTATAATGGTATCTCTGTATGTATGTTTATTTGTGTAGATGTCCGTCTGTGTATATTTATTATGTACATATATATATATGTGTGTGTGCGCGTGCATGTAAATATATATATATATATTTGTATACATATATATACTTGTGATTGTTTATCTATACATATACATGTGTATTCGTGCGTGGGCGTATATTCTTGTATATATATATATATATATATATATATATATATATATATATATATAGACGGTTCTAGGTTCAATCCTTGGCTTGGGAGAGATGCTAGTCTAGCGGCACTGATGAGTTGTGATACAACGAAACAGGACTGTATGTCGATTACTACAACTATATATATATGTGTGTGTGTGTGTGTGTGTGTGTGTGTGTGTGTGTGTGTGTGTGTGTGTGTGTGTGTGTGTAGTTGTGCAGACGTATGTATGTTTATGTATATTTTTTACGTATGTACATGGATGTACTTCTCGGTAAGAACACGTCTGCATTAGTTTATCACCATACCAACTTAACTTATAACGACACGTAACTCTTAATGTCAACGAACACATTTGCAAACTCCTTTTCCTGACACGTTGAAAATCAGTGTATAAACAGAACCCCCCATACTTACTTTCCTATACAATTTACAGTTCAATTACGACCCATTTTAATTATTTCAGATTCATACCTAGTTGTTAATGCGGTCTCTCCATTTTTATTCCTGTTTTCTTCTTTTTTATCCTTCTTTTTTATTCTCTTTTTTAGAGAGCTCGCAACATTTTATGATCTGTTTAAGTTTTTTTTAAGAGCTCCCTTTTTTCTTTATTCAATTTCTTTCAAATATTTTCCCACTTTTCTTTGTGACGTCGAGAGTTTCCGAGTCCCTTGAGGAAGCCTCATTGATTGAAACAGATGGCTATTTGTAGCGACCATATGTAACTGCTTACCATCAAATTATATATATATATATATATATATATATATATATATATATATATAGGGATAGAAAAGTTTTACCTGATCAGATGGAGAAAATTAAAGAATAAATTTAATAAATAAGGAGTAAAGTTACATGGGAACATTATTACATTATCAGGTCAATAAGAATTAAAGAATACAAATAAGGATGAAGAAAAAAGAAATAGGGAAGAAAATTCCGATATGACACGGCCTAAAGAGGATTTCCTTTTTTCATTTTTTAATTCTCATTGACTTGATAATGTAATAAAGTCCCACAGTAACTTTATGCATTATTTGTTTAATTTAATCAGTATATATATATATATATATGTGTGTGTGTGTGTATTCTTAAAATAATATATATGTGTGTGTTCGTGTGTGCGTGTTTAGACTTCCGCGTATGTGTAATCTATGAACCCGTAAGCAAACTATCACTTGACAGGCAATCAAACGTTCAGAATATTTATTAAGCGAAAGTTACGACATTCTAATTCGCCAATCGACTCCGACTCCTCGGAGGTTGATGAAGAAAAATGAACGTTTCCTATCTTGGGGTTTCCGGTCATGCGCACATCGATAAAATCAGCATAGCGGGAGTAACGACGTAAATTCACGCAAGTCCACTCGGCTAGAGTGACAGTGATTGATTTGTTATGGCAAACCCAGCTAAATTGATACATACCCGGAATTCAAAATCTCCCAGCATGGAGTTCCGCAAGACAAAAGCAGCTGGCCCGATTTGCAAATTGATTTCGTGATGTTATTGGCAAAAAGAATACGCCGATGCCAAAGTGCTATAGCTTACTTCTTGGCAAGGATAGCACCCCGCGGGAATAAAAACTATCCCCTCAGATGACAATGCGGAATAAAGCAGGACAAAAATGGCTACGAAATTAATGGGAAATTTTTGGTTAAATGAAAGAACAATAAATAGATGTTTTGATTGACGTGACTGTTTTGTTTCAAATATTATTATTTATGATAACCAGCAATTTTTGTCTGTTTATATATACATACGTCTAATCACCTACATACTTATATGTGTTAATTATCCCATATTTCCTCTTCGCTATTCGATTTTCATTCGCACACACAAAAACATGGATGCATATTTTGTTTTATATGAAAGGAGATATGTGATTATACTCATATTATTTTATGTCTGGAATCCATAACTAAATACAACAATATATCGTTATGAATTTGTCAATTACACAAGAACCACTGATTTTTGTGATATTTTCAAAATAAGTATAAATAATGAAATATTCATATAAATTTTACTTTCTGACATGTATGCAGAAGAAATTCTTCAGCTATTAAAAAGCAATAATATTTTAATTGAATTTGATCAATAGTCATTGGAAATTTAATGAGCAAAATTCGCATGGTTTTAATTAAATGTATTATCAAGAATCAAGTCATCGACCAGAGAATAAATATTCTATGCAGAAGGTTTAGTAGAATTTCGTCTGTATTATAAGTTTCGTAAGGGAATTCACAAAAAATGTTCTCTTTGCTTTATCAATTTTACTCGTCATGGACTGGGTAGTATATATATATATATATATATATATATATATATATATATATATATATATACTAGCAGGGGTTACCCGGCGTTGCCTGGGTGATCGGCCCCTTTCCCACTCCGAGGGGTAACAAAAAAAAGTCACCCCTCTTGATTTACATGCTTGGTGCCGGCCTCCCCCCCTTCAGGGAAAGATAATCCCCAACCTCACCTTCAGGGAGGAGGGTGCCTGGAGGCTTCTCCCCCCCCCAAAGAAAAAAGTCACCTCCTCCTGGCCTCTTCGCCCCCCCCCACCCTTGGGGAGACACCAGCTCCCTCCTTTGGGGGAGAAACTGCCAAGCTCCCCCCTTTCGGGTGAGAAAATGCCAGGCTTCCCCTTTTGGTGGGGGGATGGTGGCGTGGCCTTCGTTATAAAGATGGCCGGCCAGCTGAAAAAATGACGTCATCGCCGAGGTCCCAACAAGCAAGATATGTGGAACTCTTAGACTGTCAATAATGAACAGTAATTTTTACAGACAGCGTTACAAAACTTCAAAATTGGATTGAAATAATGAACACGATGATTTATACTGAAACTCATCTAATATTAATAATAAAAAAATAATAAAAAAAACACAAGTTGTTTGTTTAAGTATTATAAGCAATTGAATATTTCGCTGTATTATAGATTTTAAAGATTAGAATGCGTTCTTTAATTACTTATAAATTACATTTTAAAAAAGTCAAGGAACACGATTTGATTTGTAGTAAACTTGAAGTTTATTTAATATAATTAAATGAAAAATATGCATGTAAGATTATGAATATTTGAAGCAGAACACAAGCAAAACATTTGATATGAGTTAAGACAATAAACAAATATTAAAATTAAACTATTTTTTTAATCAAAATGATTTTTTAAATCAAAATGAATGTTTTTTAATCGAAATGAACAATATTTTGTTTTTAAATCAAAATGAATATGTTTTTAATCAAAATGAACCACAATATTTTTAAATACAAATGAACCACAATATTTTTTCAAAATCAAAAACAATATTTTTAATGGGGTTGTATTACTGTACACATAGATTCGAAAAAGTTATCAAAAAACAAATATATAACAAATAAATGTATACCATTTCCCATACTTACCGTGTTAAAGAGAGAGTGAGGCGCCATCTTGAATTTTCCAAAACATCGGTAAACACTGTATGGTTTTCGAGCTGAATAAACATGTTACATTGAATAAAAACACGAAAAATATATCCAGTATGGTAGAAAAGTAACTTATCTTGCCTTTGATAACATTTATTTGCTATATATTTGTTTTTTGACAACTATTTCGAATCTATGTGTACAGTAATACAAACCCGTTTTTCGAGCTGAATAAAAATGTTACATTGAATAAAAACACGAAAAATATATCCAGTTTGGTAGAAAAGTAACTTATCTTGCCTTTGATAACATTTATTTGTTATATATTTGTTTTTTGACAACTTTTTCGAATCTATGTGTACAGTAATACAAACCCGAAATGAATTTAAGACCACGAGTGAACGCGCGTTTTTTTTAGTTTAGTTTCATATATATATATATATATATATATATATATATATATATATATATATATATATATATACGTATTTTTAAATTTTATCTTTTTAGCTTTAAAAAAAAGTTTTAAAATTTTATCAGCCGGCATAATTTATTTTTAAATATTGAAAAATTTCAGGAAAATTAATTTTTGCTAGATTTTTAAAACATGTGTGGCAACAGCTTAAAAAAATCGTCTCTTCAAAAGAACGTGTTTTAAAGAGGACGGTAGTGAACGTGTGTGTCTGTGTGTGTGCGTGTGTGCGCGTGTGCTGGGTAGTAGTACTAATAGTCTGTCCTTTGGAGGACAGCGTTTGTTTTCGTGTTGTGTGTACGTGTGTGCGGCTAGCGCCAGAATGGCGGACGTGGTGTCGGAGGTTGGATAGTGATGGCTGGTGTAAGTTTCGTAATTTTGTAATTTGTAAATGGCAAGTTAGGAAAAAAATAAACCCTTCCCAAGATGGACAATAAATAAGGACATAATATTTTATGGTAAATTTAAGAACGTAGGAACCATAGTTTTTTAGGAGATGTGATTATTGGATTAACCAATCAGAAATCGTCTGTGGCACACACATCTATGTTTTTATAGATATATAGATAAATATATGTTTAATCTACAATTTTTAAAATACATGTTTCTCATAAGTGTATATGTGACAGATTTGTTTCTTAAGCAGTCTTGAACAAACAAGAAAATATGTTTTCACTGTATTTTTATGTAGCAAACTCTTCAGACAATTCTATGGAGAAGAAACGTATTCAAACACAGATCTTTACGTGTCACAAACAGTCCAAAGCATATCTCCGATGTCGAGAAAATTCTTACAGTTAGTCAGGAAAAGATGAAGACCTGACCAACAAGCAAAATTATTCTTGACGTCAGAGGTATATTTGTGACATGTGGGAAATACGGACGGTTGGCGGCCCTGATCGCAAAGTTTGAATTAGCTGCGACGTTCTTGACAACGAGTTTGGCTTTGTTCGATGCTGACGACATTATTTAAAATCCATTGATGTTGGTTGAAATTAAGCACACAGTAAAAATTAAATCAGGTTGACAAGAAAGTTCTTGCGGTTTATAAATTTTAAATTTAGATGGACATATCTTAGCTCAACCAAAAACTTATTGATCGAAATAAAAACAATCAACACAATTTTGCCACCGCTAATTAAGTGTATTTTTGCTAGTAACGTAAAAGTCTTGCGTTCTGGTGGCGATGAAGTCGCTGAAGGCGTTTTTGATATCGCTTTGGTTTTTGAAATTTTATACGGGGAAATATGTTGAAATACTTGAAAAAGTGGTAGTCAGTAAAGGGGAGATCTGGAGTGTACGGCAGATGTGGCAGAGTTTCGTAGCCTAATTCTTTTAACCTCGTCGGGGTCGATTTAGCAACGTGTGCTCTGGAATTGTTGTTATGTCGTATTGGGCTTTTTCTGATGACTAATGCTGACTGTTGTTGTCAAAGTTTCTAAAGCATTTCATTCATTTGTTGGCAATACTTCTCCGCCGTGTTGGTTTCGCTTGCATAAAAAAAGACTGTAATGGATGAGACCGGTCGCAGACCACCAAAGAGTCAGCATGACTTGTTCTCAGTGTAACCCTGGCTTCGGGGAGTTTTGTGGAGTTTCTTCGGCGTCTGACCACTTAGCTGAGCGTCGCTGGTAATTATATAGAACCCACTTTTAATCGCAAGTCACAGTCCGTTTGCGAAACATTGTTTTTGTTGTGTAAAGAAGGGAATATGTCATTCTATAATGGCGTTTCTTTTGCTTGTCGTTCAATTCATGATGCACGCTCTTATCAAGTTTTTTTTATCTTTCCAAGCTCTCTCAAGTACTTGAAAATCGTCGTATACGTTACGTTCAATTCAGAAGCAAACCCTCGAACAGTTGCCGTGGATTAGCTTTAACTAAGGCTTTTAATTGATCGTTGTCAAAAATCGATTGGTGGCCACTGCGCTCATAAACTTCAAGAATCGTCGCCGCCACGATATTTCTTAAACCACTATTATGCTGTGCGTTCAGTAGTGTTTAGTGGGCCAAACACTCCGCTGGTATCGCGAGCTGTTTGAGCAGCTTTTTGGCGAAGCTTGTATTGAATATATTGAAATGAGAAACGTGTGCTAATTTGAGATGTCCAGGTTTAAAATGGAATCACAAACAAGAACAAGCTATAGCTGTTCACTTGAACTTAAAAAGATAAAAATTAATCAGTCATCTCATAAGATGTATAGTGATAACGTAATGCATTAAATGTCCGTACAGAACAGTCTGAAAAATAGATGAACATAGAAGCAGGTAAACTTGCCTTGACAGAGTTCAAAATAGACTTTGTAGATAATGGGGGTGCCCTTTTCTCTTCCCTGCAACTTCTTTCCCACAGAAGAGACGTTACGAGCATGTCTCTGCTTTATCGTTATTTTCATGGCAAGTGCTCAGCTGAGCTTCAGTCTATGGTCCCTTTTCGCCAAACTTTCACGAAAAACACTCGTCTAGCTAAAACCATTATCAATAATTTACCACACCTTTTATCTGTGCCTAAACCTAAAATTAAAGCTTCTTTCTTAGAACTGTACGCCTGTGGAACTTTCTACCGAATGCTTGCTCTCCAGCTGATTACAATCTGATTGTCTTCAAGTCCAACGTAAACAACTTCTCGGTGAGCCGTCCCCCTAAGTAATCTAATTTACAAAATTCCCACTACTTATGTTTACTACCTATAAACATATTGACTAATGTATACCCATTAATCCTTATTTTCGAGTGCCTCCAGGCCTTGATAAGTGGTGTCTCCTGAGTAAAAAAAAAACTGTTAGAAAATGTTCTAGTTTTCTGCAAGCTTTACAATAAATATCTTTACGAATCTTGTTTTCCCAACTGTTGGAAATTTGCTTCCGTTTTACCAGTTTACATGAATTGTTTTACCAGTTTACAAGAACTCTGTCGAAAAAAATGATCCACTAAATTATCGCACCAATAACCTTCTCCCTTTCTTTGCCAAAATTTTTGAGTGCTTTATCAATACAACGCTAGTTCGCCAATTCACAGACAAAAAAAATTTTGTCCGACTGACAATATGTATTTGGACAAGCCCGTTCTAGCGCAGATATCCTAACTTATCTCCGAACGTATATAGCAAGCACTTGATAAGGCAGATGGGGATGTAGCACTAGAAATATCTAAGGCATTTGGTTGGCTTCGGTACGATGGTCTGCTCATGAAAACAAATAGTGTGGTATGGTTGGATGTATACTACACATAATCAAATCCTTTTTAGATAACAGAAAAATCAGTGCAATCCTAGATGATCGTACATCAAAACAACACGATATAAATGTGGCTGAACCTTTATTATTTCTGATATCATACATAGCTTCTTTGATCATTTTTTTTTTCTGAAATGGGATATTTGCTGATGACACAACGCTTTATGACAGACACGAGGGTGAAACGAATAGACGCATATCTAAGGAAATTACTAAAACTGTCTCCATAGTACTAAAATGCTATTCACACCTGAAAGTATTCAGTATCTTTACAATGACACAGTTAGCCCATACATAGAGTATTGTTGCCACATTTGGGCTGGCGCATATGTTATTAGTCTCTCGTTCTTGGACAAAATTAAAAAAAATGATTCGCAAGATTCTGAACTATCAACTAAACTGCAACCGCTGAAACGTGGTATCCTTGTGCCTGTTTTACATATATTTCAATGGCAAGTGCTCTGACGAACTCGAGCACCAGTGCCCCCTCGACGACAATATCCCCGACAGGCAGCAAAATCCCAATCCTTCACTGTAGAGGTCTCTAAATGCCGCAAACCTTTCTATTCTAATATTATTTTTCTTCAGACTACTGCTCTTTGGAATTTCCTTCTGAGCCCTGACTGTAATGAAATGCAGAAATTTAATTTGAACAAACATATCGCTGCAACTCCATAAATAATATCCTTGTAAATATGGTTGATAAATAGTAGGCCTACACGAACAAGTTACTCTGTGTCTTGTTTGGAGTAAAACGTAAAAAAAAAAACAGGAGAAAATGGAATTTCAAAGATTAACCCTAACCCCAACCTTTCAAAAATTAAATTGGAATATGACGACAATTTAGAAGAACGGTATGCAATAAAATTGTTTTAAACTTGGAAACCTTGCCACAGAAACGTATGGAATACTTCAGATTACATTTGGACCATCTTTCATAAATCGGTCATAAGTTTTGGAGTGTAATAAGACATTCAAAGCGAGGAGTCTGTGAGAGACGATGAGAGGTGTGAGAGGAGAAAGAAGGTTATGACACCAGGGTTAATTGGCCAAATAAAGAATTACATAATAAAGTCGATAAAGTCGCAGAACGTAAAGTCATCATTTCTTGTTGGCTATTCCTTCGAACCGTGTCGACCCATCTATCTTACATGGAATTGGGCATTCAGTCATTCACGAAAAACAATAGCAAAATGAGGGAGTACCTCACTCTGTTGAGAGATTAAATTTGGCCAGTTATTAGTTCTTGGGACAATATTGAAGATTTGAGTTTTATGCAATGTAGAGCTTCTCCACACTTTGTATAGTTGTTCGTGAATGACTGAGTTTCTTGTGAAATCAGCTGATACGGTTCCTGGTCGATTTGAAATGCTGGTTGCAAATTAGGGCACCTATATTGAATTTAAAAGAAAAGTTCACGCATTATGTTTTTGTATATATCTTGAATTATATATCAAAAATAATCTGTAAGTATGTAAAAATAGGCATTTACTTTTCAATTAAAATGTGTGTATATATATATATATATATATATATATATGCATATGCTTGAACGTTTTCATCCTTAACGTCACAAAATATTGCATAATATAGAAAATATGCATAAGTAGCACTGAGTGTAATAGTTAAAAGAAGCTAATTATCCATTAACAACCTGTAAACTAAATAATTGATAATTGACAATCTGTTTATAAAAGTAATATGCAAATTAGTTAACCCATACAAAGTCGCTGGGTTGACAAAAGAATATATAGAAGGGGTTATTTTAATTTCCTTAATCCATGGATTTGCAACAATGGCTCATATCATCAAACGAAAGAGAGTTCCACAGGCATTCACTTCTAAGAAAGAAGCTTCGTTCATGGAATCTACGTTTTGATTTAGGCACAGATAAAGAGTGTGGAAGACTACTTACAGTGGTTTCAGCTAGACGGGTGTTTATCGTGGAAGATTGACGAGGAGGGACAAGAGATTGGAGCTCAGAGGAGCACTTCCTATGGTAATAACGATTAAACAACGAGAGGCTCGCAACGTCCCTTCTGTGGGAGAGGGGTTGCAGGGAACAGAAAAGGGCATCCCCCACTAGGCTACGAAGTCTATTTTGTACTCTGTCAAGGCAGGATAGGCTGATTTTAGCAGCTCCTGTCCAGATATGGCAGCAGTACTCCATCCTTGGACGCACTTGGCTTTTATATAGATAGAGAATTGCATCAGCATTGAGATACCTTCTGGAGCGGTAGATGGATCCTACCATTTTTCCAGCGACCTTGGATACAGACTTGACGTACGTGTTCCATTTCAGGTCAGGAGTAAAGGTTAATCCCAGAAGCTTATCAAAACATAGAGCCTCCCCTAGACGAGAGCCATCCATTTCAATTGATGCCCGATGGGGATGAAAGCGTTGATGATGTAAAGATAGGAGCTTGGTTTTAGATGCATTAAAAGTAACTAGCCACCTCTCCCCTCACGGTACCACGCGCTCAAAATCAGAGGAGAGAGAATCAGGGAGAACTTTATCATTTACGGCCCTAGATGTGTTGCCATAGATGGTCGTGTCATCAGCATAGATTTCAACAAATGATTAAAGTATGTGTTTTGGGAAATCATTGATGTATCAGGAAAAGAGTTGGACCCCAGGTGGACTCCTGAGGGAATCCAGCATTAATACTGTGGGCCTCTGATTTCTGCCCATCAACCACTACTCTTATGAACCTATCAGAGAGAAATGATTTAATAATTGAGAAAATATTTCAAATTATACTGTAGCTGAAAATCTTGTGAGTAGTTCCTTATGCCATACTTTATCGAAGGTCTTTGATATGTTAAGAGCAATTGCCCTAGAAAGGAAACCTTCGTCGAGAGATTCACTTATCCTATGGGATATAACCGTTAGCATATCTGCTGTAGATCTGGCAGAACGGAAACCGTATTGCATGTCACTAAGAAGGTTATTTCTGCTGAGGTGGTTGACTACAACTTTACTTAATATGGACTCCAGCAACTTACTAATGACACACAGGAGACTTATTGGTACTGAGAGGGAGATGATCTGTCACCTGAATTCTTAAATACAGGGCATACTGATGAGGTTTTCCAGGGTGTTGGGAAGCACTTCTCCTTAAGTCCACGCTTAAAGAGTTTTGTAAGTATGTGGATAAGTTCAGGTTGAGGCTTTTTCAACGTTGTAATTGGAATGCCGTCAAGGCCAGTTGCTTTACGGTTCTTAATTAGCTTGGCTACATCACGCACAGATATTTGCTTGTTGCATAGCGTGTTGTCTGTTATAGGAGGAAATATGGGGAGTTGAAGGTCTTCGTGGTATAGGGTAGAATTAGCTGTAAAGTTCTTGGCAAATAGTTTGGCCTTGTCTGATGCTGACGAGATGACCTCAGGTATATTGATGATGGTTGGGATAGAACGCACGCTTCTGTTCAGGATCCTGTTTGCTATTTGCCAAAACTGGTGGGAACCAAGCCGCTGATCAGCTACTTTGGATTTAACGGACTGACCATATAGCTCTCTTGCATTTTTATTACTCTTTTACAGTGGTAGGTTGCTGTCCGGAAAACAGCTTTAGTCTCAGTGCATCTATTACATTGGTAGCTATGGAAAAAGTGATTTCTATGTGCGATAGCAGCAGCACATTCTGGGGAGAACCATGGCTGGCTGTTAGGCTTTTGTTGAAATTTTTGGACGGTATTAATCGGTCTATGCCTACAATTAACCATCCGGTCAGGTCTGATATTATAGAGGACACATCTTTTTTAAACATGAAATGCAGAGATAGATCAGATATACATTTACGGAAGCTATCCCAGTCAGCCGTAGAGTATCGATATACAGTACGGTGGAGACTTAGTCTTAAAACTTATTACATTTCATTTTTATCTTCACTGATACAACCGAGTAATCTGAAGATCCCAGAGGAGATAGAACGGAGCCTGAACATAGCTCAGGGGAAGTTATATTGTGCTGCAGCCTTCTCAGATGTATATGATGGCAGCAAGTTTCTTTTTCTAATAGTGACAACACCCCCTGAAGGTTAAAAGGCGTTGTAAATATAAACCATAGTATTTCAGTACGGTACAAAAATACATAAGTACCCCAAATTGTATTTTGTATTGTTCAATCTTTTTAATATAAAATAAAAACATGTACTTATTGTCAAACTTCGGTACTTCTGCAGTTTAAAGGCGTTTTTTCAATGATACTGGGCGGACAAAGGAGGAAAAAAGTAAGAGAAGTTTTAAGAATGAAAAATAAAAGAAAGGGCAGAGTAGCATTGTGCCAACGGATTATAAAATGTCCCAACCTCCCCATGTTAAGAAGTGCTATCGGAATAATAAAAAAAAAACAATCTCGAAAGCCGGTTCTAACACAAGAAGGTTGGGGTGTTTTTTTCGAAAGCCTTTCTTAAAATTGGGAGCTTTGGTGTGTTTATATTAGGCTTGGGCAGGTCGTAAGAAAAATACCCAAATGACTTTGCATACACAAAAAAAAACCAAAATCACAACCTCACATGTGCACTAATAAGGTGATTGAATGACACTCATATAAAATCATTAAACATTTTTAATGTAAAATACAAAACGAAAAGAAACGATTCTTTTATCTTGTGTTCGTAATAATATTTTATTAAAAGCGAATTATTATATCGTTATATCTCTTACGAAAAATAAATATAATTATAAATTCTGTTGCTTTGTGTGTCTGGCACTGTAAATGAAGTAAATAAATTGCGTAATGTAAAAAATATAAAAATATCAAAATAAATTAAAGAAAATTCGTACAATTAAGAAATAAGCCATTTTTTTCGAACGGGGTTTTCAGAATACAAATCTCCCAACCTGGAAAGCTGGTCAACATAGGGATGTTGGGATGTTTATTTCGAAAGTCGTTCTTAACATGGGGATGTTGGATGTGTTTATATTACGATTGGGCAGGTCGTAAGAAAAATACAGAAAGAACTTTGCATACACAAATTAAACCAAAAGAATGACAACCTCACATGTGCAATAAAAACGTGATTAAATGATACTCAGGTAAAGATAGTGAAACATTTTAAAAACAAACAAAAGGAAACGATAGTTTTATCGCGTGTGTCCCTAATAATAAATTAGTAAAAGCGAATTACTGTATCGGTATATCTTTTAGAAAAATTTAATATATTTATGAATTAATTTTTTTTATGAGTATCCGTCAGTGTAACTGAAGTAAATAAACTACAAACAAAAATATATAAATATATTTTAAAAAAACTAATATAAATAAGTAATAAGACTTTTTTTCGAGCGGAAGGAATTTGTAAAGGAAAACAGTTATTTTCTACCAAAGAATAAATATATGATAACACAGTAAATCTTTTTTGGCACGGCAGTACGACAACAAGTAGTCCACGTGCCAAATTTTATTCCGTCATAAAAACAACTTTCTAAAGAAGAAAAGCAACTTGTTTTCACATTTTTATTTGGTGAAAAAACTATAAAATATATATGAAAAAACTACGTTTATTATTTTTTAATCCCAACAACGAAGCTGAAGTCGATGTTATTTGATGTAAAACAAAACTAATACATTTATGCAGAGAGTAAACATACAAATATACATGTAAAAGCACGTTTATCATTTTAAAAATATTCAAATT